>NC_140481.1:32585184-32715184 GCF_051167445.1 Perissodus microlepis | reverse complement strand
ACAGTGAGACAGTGAAGAAAAATAAATGGTCACTAAAGTATAAAATAACCTGCAGAGGCGTGTGAGAGTGAAACGAGACACACTAAACAATGTTAAAGAAAATTAAACTGAGAACAAAACATGCACATTTTCATATTTGAGAAGCAGAAATCATCAATAAAAACTGGAACAATGAGCGCGATGTTTGTAAACATGAATGTGTCTGACTGCACGGTCACAGCAACATCAGTGCTAGAGTGGATCAGCCTGAGGGACACGCGGAGAGGCAGCGAGCACACGGCTGTGACACGCTATCATAAGTTCACAGTTCATGTTAATCTTCAGATTTTTGTCTCGATCACCAGCGGGATGCACGACCAACACAGCCGGGTTCTAATTCGCCGGCTCTCTGCTGCAGGCTCTGAGCGCGCTCACATTAATAAGGCGTGTTTCATGCGCCCACTCACAGAACTGACGTCTGCTTCAGACACAGTGGGCACACAAACAATAATAATAATTATTATTATTATTCTTCCAGCAGAGAAGAAACACGCTGTAAAGAATGGGTTTGACCTTCAGGTTATGTGTTTAGTTTTACTAACGTGAGTCACATCCTCCTCCCGCAGGGCGCCCTGACGCAGCTCATCCAGTACTACCACGGCTTCCACAAAGTCCTGAACCAGCCCACGTTCCGCAGCCTGGCCGTCCGCTCCGAGCTCATCAACCTCCACCACCTCATGGTGGAGGTCAAGAAGCACAAACCCAACTTCTAACGGGGTCGGGGGTCAGAGAGCCGGCGAACGCACCGACGCTCCTGCGGGTGGAGGTGACGGTTCTCTGCAGCCGACCGCTGCTTCGTCTTCTTTTCTGTGAAGTTTGGAGAGTGTTAAGAAAGACTTTTGTCTCCAGATGAAGGAGCCGAGTCACAGGTCAGAGGAGGAGAGTGAATTTTAATTCCATGACTTTAAAAACTGTGAAGAAACCAGTGAACCACGGACGCTCTCGGCCACTTTGCCCCTGTCAGGGAAACGTTTGGCCCTCCTGGCTCTACAGTGACTGTGGGGGTGTGCAGGGTTCTTTGGCTTCTGTTACAGGCAACAGCAAAAACTTCCAATTAAATGCTAATTCAACCTAATGTAAATGAATGTCTAATAATCACATTGAATGAAGAATAAAACTGGAGTAAATGCAGTAGAAATGATCCCTGATAGAAGCGATGAAGGCCGTGCAGCTTTCAGTGAGCAGTAACTGAGCTTCAGTCAGCTGTTTGTGAGACGATCAATAATCTATCAGCTGTTTTGATTGGTTCCTTTGATTAGTAGCGCTGCTCTAATCAGACGGGAGCACGTCTGTGGAACATGTTACTGAGACTGACGCTGAAAGGACAAAATGTTTGTTCAGCAGGTCCAGTGTTTAGACTCAAACCATCTCGCTCCGCCCACCGTCTCTGTGAGGCTCCGCCCACCAGCTTCATTAGAAAAACTATATTTAAACTAGATTAGCAGGTCTGCTTAGTTCAGTCTCAACCTCCAGCCAGTGTGGAGCTGTGAAAAACTGCAGTTCCTCCCACGACCACCAGAGGCCGACTCCCAGCAGTGAGCACCGTGTTACAGGTTTACAAAACTGTATTTTCTAACTCACCTGTTTAAACTGTAATTGATTAGGGGCGTGGCCTCTTTGACTGACAGGCAGCTGCTAACTGGACCTCTGGACCGTGTTTGCTTGTGCTGTGGCTCCATGCTTTGATCCAACAATCATATTTAAGCTTCGTCACATGATCCCACTCCATCATCCATCTTTCATCTACAGTCTGAAAACATCAGCGCTGACGGTGTTTCATAGAAGTGATCCATCACGCTAACACGATCTCGTTATATGCTGTACAATCTGGGGAATGGTGCGGTTTTATGGGAACTATTTTCAGTGGCGGATGAATCCACATGTGGTTCTCTGACCGTGTGGGAGCAGGAGAGTGTTTTAATAGATTTGTTGGTGAGGGCATGAGGATCCTCCTGCAGACAGTGTGTTGGTGCTGTCGTGTTATTGATGCGAGTCTGTGTGAAGTCTAACAATGAGAGTACAACACCAGTCTGTCTGTGCGCTTTATTTATTGTTGTTATTCACAAAGATCATCATAATAATTTAAATGATTATAGTTCATGGAAAGCAGTCTGAATGTCACCAACACCACAACACAGCAAATATCACAGCGTCCTCAAACGCACCGCGGTGCGACTAGACTGATAACTGAAGCTCTCGGACATCGTTTGATTTAACTGCGTCTGACTGGATACAGAGTCAAAGACTGTTTAAAGCTACGACCCAAAGCTACAGCAGGAAACAAATCTGATCGACCACATCGATAAAGGGTTCCCGAGAAGCTCATCGAGGCTTCTAAGTGCAGAGATGTCCTGAAAGTGACGAGAAAAGGCAAAAGAAGATTAAAATAATTTTAAATTATGAAAAATCATTAGAAGTGTTTCTTAGTGGAAAACAATGAGGGTGGACGAAGCTCATCACACCCCAGACGCCTCTGAGCCCGAAACACCAGCTGATCTGTTCATCCACAGCGGCGACGTCTTTGTTGCCATGGTGATGTTGGACACGGGGCAACGAGCGATTAAAAAAAGAGTTTTGTTGCAAATGTAACGAGTTTTATTCTAAACGTAATACTTTCATTGAAAACATTTTTCATCTTCTCTGGATTTATCTGACTCTGACTGATCTGCAGTGGCTCCGCCCTTTGTGCGTAGACTCTCTTCACACATAGATGAATCTGACAGTGGTTTTTGTCCATTTAATACATTTAACAAAATATATCGTATATGTTACATATATATCTTTACATTCTTAACTGTTGAAATCCTCGGCCGGAGCAGTCACTTCCTCATAAGGCACCATTTCCAAAAGGTTAATGAGCTGCTGATGTGCTCCGCCCTCCATCATCACACTCTGCCTCATTCATTTACCTCTTTATCACGGTGATCCCCCCCCCCAATAAACTCTGACCCCTGGGCAGGAAAGTGCTGATTTCCCACGGTCAGTGAAGGAGACCCAAACATAAACGTTTCAGGTCATTTTCCGCTCGTCTTCTGAGTGTTTTAGAGCTCCAATGACTTTTACAGTCTGGATCAAACGCTGCTATGTGGTGGTACTATCATTATTAATGGGATCTGCAGATGCAGACGTTCACACTGAGCTGTTTGGCTGTTTTGTGCTGAGAAGTTCTGGTGAAACAGGTCAGAGTTTCTCTGATTCGTTGACATGTTGTTTTGAATCTTTCACTCATTTTGCTCGGAAAATGACTGAAACTGTTCCATCTGTGTCTCCGTTGGATCGGCAGTGGTTTCCGTGGTGACGAGGTCTGGTGCTTCTCTAGAGCAGAGGTGATCACTTCACTGCAGGGGTCTCCATAATGAAATAAAGAGCTGAAAAGGCAAAGAGTCATGATGGAGGAGGATTTTCTCAAATCTGGCAACCTGAAAGGTGCCTTTTGTAGATGATGCCTTATCAGGATCGGAGCGCGGCTTATTTAGAAGTGAACAAACAGAGGCAGGCTGCAGGTTTCCATCCATCGTAGTGTCAATCTACATCTAAGAACAAACCTCCTGCGTCGCAGTCTGAGCCGCGGCTGCGTTTCTAAGAAGCCGGCCGATGATTGAGGGTCACAAGAAAAAATGAACACACTTGTCTTTTCTTGTCACACTCATTCTGAAGACCGGGCAACACACACACACACACACACACACACACACACACAGTTTAGATTCACAGCTCTCAAACTGGTGAACTGTCACCATCTGCTGCCTGTAATGTGCAGGAGTCACGTGTGCAGCTCGTGCAGAGGAAACTCAGAGAAGCTGAAGAGTTTGGAAACTCAGGACGAGAACCGCCAGGGTGAGAAGAGCTGAACAGCTGCTTTTGGCAGCAACATCTGGAAAGACATCAAAGTGAGAACACAGAGGGTTTTTTTAATTTAATGTCCTTAGAAATCACTCTTCAGATGCAGACCCTGATTCATGGGAACCATGCAGGTGCTTTCCTCACCTGTGGGAACGTACTCCAGCTTCTCCTGGACTCTCCGGTTAGGACGGGCTTGTGCTGTGGGACAGACAGGTACATGTGATGATGATGCACATGATAGTAGGGCTGCTCGATTATGGCAAAAATGATAATCACGATTATTTTCACTGAAATTGAGATCTCGATTATTTGACGATATTTATTTAACAATAAAAATGTGTTGAATAACTTTAAAGATTGTCAAAAAATAATATAAAATAGTGCAAATACTGATAACAGTGCAAATGTTTGCAATATAAGAAATAAATGAAAAATGTAAACATGTTTAGTGAACTTTGCAGTGTTGCTCTGTGGTGCAGCTACACCGTAGCAAAGTTTACACACTGTGTCTACTTGATCCACGTCTGACTCGAACCCATAATGTTTCCACACCACTGAAGTTTTTTTACCTCTCTTTTCAACCAACAGCAGTCACTCTCCTCTCCAAATAACTTCTGCTTAGCTTTCCGAGCTTCCCTCGGGTCCTTTTAATTGTTGTGACGCGTGTTCGAAATGCAGAGAGGTGCGCTCGATTTGCCACACGGAGCAGCGCGAGAGTAAAGCACGAGGGAGGGGCTAATAATCGGCTCGGTCATTTTTAATGATCGTCGAAAGCCCAGATCGTAATTGAGATTAAAATTTGATTAATTGAGCAGCCCTGCATGATAGTTCCAGGAAAAGCACAGGTTAAACTGCTTCAGTTATTCGTCAGCTGACTCTGTTGGACGCTCGGGGCTCAACTTTCTCCATTTCTGGTTCTTCAGCAGAAAACTGACGCGGTCCAAAAAAAACCATTTCCTGTTTTAAGTTTGTAATTTAATTCTCTGTTTGCGGCGAACCGGAGCGTTCCCACGCTTCAGTGTCGAGCGCTGCTAATCGTAGACGGCGCTGGTGCTCAGATTCACCGTGTGGACAAAACACCCTGGAAACGTTTCAGCCCTGTGGCGTTCACACACAAGAACTTCACGGTTTGAGTTTCCACAGCCGAGCAGCTCCTGTCAGAGTGTTTTTGTCCATACGACGTGCACTCAGCGACTCTCAGGAGTACAACCTGCAGTACTAACTCATTTAAAGTAATCTAGGTAATCCTATTTAAGATCAATCGATAGGCTCACCATCCACAGAGAGCTGCACGGTGCTGACGGCGAGGCCATGTTGGTCCAGGACTTTGTAGATTCCTTCATCTGATGGTTTTAACCTCTTCACCGTCAGCTGCTCGAGCAGCAGGTGTTTCTCCAGGCGCTGACTGTTGTTATCGCCCCTCATCCACAGGTCCGACCACTCCGAGTCGTTTCTGTGGAGAATGTAAATGCTGTCAGAACAAAAACGCCGCGTCGTCCTCAGAGTTCACAAGCAATAGCAACGCGATCAGTCTGCCCACCGAGCCACAAACGTCTGCCTCCCTGTAAGAAGATGAGCCGGAGCAATCTGACAAGATCTCCCCCGCCCTCCCCTTGCATCCTGGCGCAGTACATGCTCTGTGCAGCAGCACATCTGTGGGTTTATCCCAAAATGAAATCTGTCTGCCGTGAAAGTTTCTGCTTTGCACGAATCATTTCCCCCAAACGCCACATTCTGTCTCTGTCAGCACAAATTATAGGATGAGTCAGAGCAGCCAGCAGCCTTTGATTCGAGACACAAAGTGTCGTTTTATTAAGCAGTAGGCGAGCTTTTACGTCAGCGGGGGAAATAAAGAGCTGAGGGGAGGAAGCGTGAGGGTGGGAGATGAACAAATCCACCACCTGCGTCTCCACCTGTCGGCAGGTGAGCAGCTCACCTGGCCTGGAAGACCACTCTGACTGAGTGACGGGTGTAGAGCTGCAGGACCATGTCCCCGCCCGGCTGATGGAACTGATAGGATTTATGATCTGAAACAAAAGAGCCATGAATGAACAGATGAAATACTCCAGGAACGACATCAGAAGGAGACTGTCGAGACTCCAAGGAGACGATGTCAAACACTAACCGCTCACAAGCAGCCTGACGCCCTGAATGAAGACCCGAGTTCTTGCGGACCTCTTTCCGTCCACCACCATGAAGCTGTCGTAGCGCCCCGTGTCTCCGAGCTGAACGTCGCTGATGATCAGGGAACAATTCCCCGACCCCAGCTTCTCCTCGGGCACCCTCACCCGGCCCTCAAACTCCGGCGCCTGCCACTTCTCGTTCCCGCGCTGTTCGAACACCGTGTCAGACGGGGTCACCCACTGGACGTGGCAGACGGGCAGAGCCGCCTCACCCAGGTGGGACTTCCAGCTACAGGGAAGGATCGCCTGGTCCCCCGCCATGTAGGAGATGGACAGCATGGCGGAGGAAAGAGAAGAGGAGTCTGCAGAAAGAAACACAGTAAGAACATCCTCGTGAACAGGGACGTGGGATTGACCAGTTCTGACCTCAGAGTGACGCTGATACTCACCAACTAAAGCTCCGGTCTGGAGACACTGTATGAGTATGAAAAACCTAAAGAAACACAAGAAAATACGTCATAACGGGGTTAGATGATGAGCTTATTCATGAGGCTCTTTATTCACCTTAAATGGTCATTAGAAACACATTAGAAACACATTAGAGACATGAGAAGTCCACATGCCGTACACTTCCTGTCTTATAACGCCTATAATGTGGAATCTGTCCAGCCAGCTGTTTGTATCGGTCCTGTGTGTGAGCTGCAGTGACACCTGAAACTTAACTCTGACCGGTGCTCAGAAACGAAACTCAACTTCCACATGATGGGATCACGTGACCAGGCAAAGTTTCATTTCTACCCACGGACTCGTTTCCTCAGTAACGAAACTGCCATGCGCCAGGATATCCCTGCAGGTCCCGCCCTGCAGGTCCGCAGCATCATCATCATTAATAATAATAATAATAATAATAATAATAATAATAATAATCATATTTTTATGGTTACTTCTCCTGCAGAATGCCCCTTAAACGCAGTCTGAATTCACCCGTCCTTTCATATCTGAATAACAACATGTTTAAATATTACCCTGCACGTTTGCTGAATAAAAATTAAATAAAATAAATAATAAAATAAACAGGAGCAGCTGTTGCTCAGACCGGAAGTGCAGTGTGTCGTACCGGAGCCGCTCGGTGACCGTTTTCATGATGTCCGCTTCGTGGAAACTCTGCTCAGTCTTCTTCTTCGTCCCCCACGTGCGGTTTCTCCACTCTGTTTACTCTCGGCTCCTCTGACGGCTTATCAACCCAGCGCGTGCGTTTCGATTTCCTGCGAGAACCTGTCGAAATAAAAGCACGGAATCAAATTCAGTGCCGAGTGCTGTTCTTCTTCATCATCATTATTATAGCATTGTTGCTACTAGTTCACATTTTGTGAAAAACGTTGTAAAAAGCGGAGAAAAGAAGATTATCCGAGTCATATTATCACTGGGCTTTTATTTTGAAGCAACCGTAAGGCTCACTGTGCAGCTGTGGCTCGGAGCTCTGCAGAAACGAAACTTACCGGCTCAGCTGAGCGGAGCGCGTGAAGCTGCTGACGCCTCGGCGTGAGTTTGCGGGAAGCGCGCGTGCCTTCCGTTTGGCGCTCCAGCAGAAGTGTTGGTGGTCTCTGCTGCTGCTCAGTCAAGTCCTACTCACTTCTCGTCCCACATTAAAACACTTTCCGCCGTCAGTCTCTGTGTCAGTCTGAGTCTGTGTGTCTGAGTCTGTGTGTGTCTGTGAGCGTCAGCTCCTCGCGCTGCAGACAGCTCGTGCAGCACACCTGGAGAAAACTGATTTGCATTTAAATGATGGCGGGTGTCACGTGGATCCTGACCGTTCTGTGTGAGTTTTATTTTATTTATGTTTGTTTTTATTTCGATTTCTGTGCAGGACTCACTCTCAGAATGGCTCGTTATAGAATTCCTGGGTGTGTCAGTGAGTCTCCAGCTCAGAATGCAGACCTTCCAGGGCCTGAGGGATCCGGGTCTCCTGCAGGTGTTTGTTGTGTTTCTGCTCGTTAGTTTGTCTCATGATGATCGCGTGTTTACGTTAAAGTGACCAGTGAAAGTCGGGACACGCCCCACACTGAGGGGGCAGAGTGTTGCAGGATGACTTCGGTCCCTGACCCCGGTGCAGACCTGAGGTGTCCTGGGACTCACCCTTCCGTGTAGCTGGACGCGTTTTTCTATATATATATAATTTACAATATCACAATACTTAGATTTACAATATCTAACTATAGTTTAAGATTTTTTTCAATGCTATATATATAGAGAGATAGATATATATAGATATAGATATATATAGATTGATAAACAGATAAACAAACAGAAAGCCATCCTCGAGGTTTTAAAGGAAAGTATGCTCATATTAATGATAATAAGGTACTGAAAATATGTATAATTATTATTGTTATAGTAATATTAAGAAAGACATACTAATACTTGTGTCTGCACAGTCTTCTTGTTTTTATTTTTTGTGATAAATTATTTCTATAAATGTTTGTTTCTATTTCCACTTTAGTTTTTGTTGGGCAGCATTTCAGACTTTGATGGATTTTAGTATTTAAAGTCATTGATGTTTTATTGGACATTAACAGCATCATTCAGCATCTTTTTGTGGCTTAAAGCTGCTGATGAGACTTTGTGAATTATGAAAAATTGTGTTTTTTATTTTTATTATTTTATATTATCCATATTATTAGTTTTATAACGAAACCTGTTTATCTGGAGTAATGGGTACATTTTTAGTGGCTTTAGTGACAATATAATTTCAGATCAATTTTAGTCTGACAAAAATGTTTTTGTAATAAAACAAGATTTCTAAAGCTGTAGGTGTGCACAGGAGCTGCAGCAGTTTCCATGTTGATCACGACCCTCAGCCTGACTCATTGTGAGCATGTGCAGTAAAATTAACAGTATTAATGGGGAAATGATTTCTCTGTGAAAAACCATGAAGCAGGAACTGTGAGCTCTATCGAGCTGTGGAGCGCACACCTGTGACCTGTTCCTGTTGTGTTTTCTGTGATATGAAGGAGCCTTCAGGTGCACGCTGTCCTAACCTGTGCTCACTCCTCAGGTGCTGCGGGATGTCACCTGTCTTCAGCCTCACCTGTTCACAGCTCCACCCTGGTGGTGCCGGTGGGCCACAACCTCTCTCTACTCTGTAGCATGACGCACAGAGATGAGATCACCTGGTACCTGCTGCGCTCAGAGCAGCTGCTGCCTCTGTTAACTGTTAAAGAGGGGAAGTTAAAAGGGCCGGGCACCACTGACCATCACACAAACAACCATCGCATGAAGTGTGACGGGACGCTGCAGACCGGCCTGGTCAGCCTGGAGATCCAGGAGGTGGAGGAGGAGGATGCTGGGCTGTACTTCTGCATCGGGAGGTTTGCAGATAAGATGCACGTTAACAGAGGAATTCAGCTGACTGTGGACGGTAAGACGATCAGATGTTTCTACTGTCAGCTCGAGCTGAGCTGTGCTCAGAAACTTTTTAAACAGCAGGAACATTTCATGATACACGATGAAGGTCTAAGATTTCCTTTTTCAGATGTTCGTGTTGCTCTGCCTGCTGGTCCAGGCTGTCAGGCTTGGTCAGGAGGCTGAAAGATTTAAAATCATTTTCTGGATTTTCTAAAACAGTTTTGAGAGTATTTGATCATAAATGTTTACATGTTGAGTTGAGGATGACTATGGAAACAGATCAGTGGAACATGAAACTGAGCGCTGGGACCAATATTTGTAAAAGTGAGGCCGTGACCGTGGATTCTTTCTTTAAAACGATTTATGAACACTTCCCAGGAATCAGACGTTCTGTATGACTTCTGGCTCAGAGGAGCAGATATCAAGCGTGGACCTGTAGGTGGCGCCAGTCAGTAAGCGCTATGCTCTGGAGACCTGACCTGTCCTGTTTCTGTTTGCAGCATGTGCAGCTGCCCGGGCTGCGTTCACATCTGGGGATTAGATCACAAACTTCTTTTGTCTTCACTGAGTTTTTCCTTCAGTCGGCGTCTCTGTGTCTCAGTCACCTGTTAGGCTACAGCGAGCTTCAGTTCTTGGCATCGATCCTCCGGGTCTGTGGATCTGAGCTGCACTCAGCTCCCACCTTCTTCAGATCAAACAAAATCGATGTGAAACGTGTGCGCTACATGTGTGCTGATTTTGTTTTAAAGACATTAACAAAAGTTTCTATCCAAAGTCACCCAGCCTGTTTCTTTACTGTGAAAATGTTGTGACACATTAACCAGTGCTGGATAGTTTTTATCATGATCACACTCTTAAAGTAACAAACGGGGTTAACTTAAAATATTTTTAATAGTTCCAATAAACTACAGTATGCATTCAGAAAAAACCCAACCATCAGATCAATGCTGGCACGTTTCCTCTCAGAGCAGCTAAAGACGTGAAACTGTTGAGGCTCAAGTTTACAATAACGCCATAAATAAAAGCTCGTTCATCACAAACCAGCACAAACGTTTGACTTCTGAAGAAGGGGGGGACCGTTCCTGTGTCTAAAAGTCAAAATGTGGACATATTCAAAGACGCAGACTTGTTTCCGACCACGAACGCACCGATTTTACTTGAAATAAACAAACTGCAGCAGTTTTTTGCCGCGTGGATCAGAAGAAAACTTCTGACAAAGTTTGATGCAGAGGTGCAGTAGGATTTCTGTTTTAGGATTTTTGTGTTGTCTATCAGCTGATGGGACAGCAAGCTGCCCCCCACAGCAGTGTTCCCCTCGGGGGCCCCGGGGGGGCCGGGGTCAGGGCTCTCTTTGTTCCATGAACTGACATTTTGTGACAAACATGCTACACGTCACACACGTGTGGAAAAACGAGTGGGGTGAAGAGGCAGGACAGCATCGAGGGTTTGAGTCACCCCCCCCGAATCTTGTCACCACGCGTCCACGTGTCTGCAGCCGAGCAGCTGAACATGAACACATGAAGGTTTCTGTGTGCGTGCTGACACCTTTAATATCGCCATAAATATCTTAAGAGTTCGTGTCATTGGAACGAAGGTGTGAAAGAAACTGCAATGAGCTGTCACATCAGGATATACTGTGAAATAAAAGTACAAATTATATTCTATTTTTATTCTATTGATCTGATAGTTTTTATGTATTTAATTGTTTTGAGTTTGATATATTTTAATGTATTTTCTCTTGATAGTCGGGCGCTCAGCTGACCGTCACTCGTGGTTTGTTTTATCACAGCACCAGGAGAAGCTTTAATGTTCTCTCCATGAAACACCACCAAGGCTTCTTTAGGATTTCCCGCTGACCTGTAAAGACGAGTCTCCGCCCCCACGGCACCGCCGCAGCTCATTTTTCATCCAGTTATGAGTTTCCTGTAATCAGTGTGAAACCTTTCAAACCCACACAGTGAGCCTGTGTGTGGGTTTATACGGCTGGCACAACGATGTGAAAAGAAGCAGGATCACAGAATAAATGATGGTGTGTGTGATTGTGTGTTTGCAGGAGGAGCCGGGCGGTCGTCCACAGACTGGATGAGGCAGCCGTGTTTGAGTCTGGGGCTCTGCCTTCTGCTGGCGCTGCTCGCCTTCTGCTTCGTCTGCGTGGCTGGATGCTACCTGTGGTCAGGTGTGTTTCACGTGTCCTGTAATGCTTCCTCAGCTCAGCCGTGGCACGTTTGTCAAGCTCAGTTTATGTGAGGTCAAAGTTCAGGTGGGATTGTTGCACTTTTACTTGAAGCTGCGCTGCCCTCTGGTGGTGGGCAGGAGTTACAGCACTCTGCCCATAAAACAGTTCACACTGAATCTGCAGGTAATGAACAAACATATCAACAGCGTGCGGTAATGAAGCGCCTTCATTCATGATGTGATGTGAGTCTAACTTCCTGTCTATGTTCAAAGGTGCGTATATGAATATTACAGGTTTATTGTTTGTTGTATGTTTGTTAAATTAAACTCGGGACACGAGTCTGTGGAGTCAACTGACAAACACGATGCTTCCACAGGTGTTTGCAGTACTGACACAAATGTAGTGTTTTTAAATATCACGCTAACACCGTCACAGTGGTTCAGATTAGGATGCAGATGGAAAGCTAATAACAAATCCTGCAAAATGAAACCTAACTGAAGCTTAAAAATGAAAACGATGTGTGGCAGCTGTGTAGGTCAGGTGTGTGATCGTGGTGACAGCGTCCTGCGTGAACAGGTTTTACCAGCTCGGCCAAACAAACACTGTGAAGGACCTTTGTGTTCTGGAAGGATCCATGAGTGTGGGTCTCTTTATTTAAAGGAAAAGCTGTTAAACTTCAGTTAATCATTTTTCACGTTTCCAGACCATCCAGGGGGCCGGACTGGCGTCTTTGCCAGGCCGATTCTGGGCCCCGGCCCTTATGTTTGACACCCCTGGTTTTCAGATTTATAAATATCATAAAAAGAGGCTTCACACACAGATGAGCGCGCTCTCAGTTTAATTCCATTCAAGCAAATCAAATTCACATGTACAAGGAAAACATCTGTTCTCACAGCTGGTGGCAGCGTGGAGACCCCGAACAAGCTAAATATAAGTGATTCTTTATCATTTCCATTCTTACATTTAAAATGATGCCATGAAAAACATCAGACCTGTGGCGTCACACCTCACAGCAACATTTTCAGATACATGAAATAAGAACAACACTAAAGCAAAATCATCTCCTTCTCTGACACATCAAATAAAAGAGTGGATCCAGTGCTGCTGATCAGACAGGAAGGAAAACAGGACGAGAATTCAGTCTAATGCCACTCATTATCAGCAGTTTCAGCGTCTCTGCAGACGACCCTCAGCCTGTACTGGAAACACACCTGGATGTAGCTCTGAGGTCCAAAAAATGAAACCTGCAGTCGTTGCTGGGACCAGCAGGGGGCAGCAGCTGTCTGTGTTTCATGGTAACACTGACAATAAAGATCTATCGTCTCTTAGACTGCAGCGAGCAATTTGTCCTGAGCTCATTAGTCTCAAGTCTTATTAAAAATAACAACATGAAGTTTAATTAGTAAAGTCTTAAAGACGGTGTGTGTGCGCTCACCTGTGACTGACAGGGGTCTGCCCCTCTGACCCGGCCTCACTATCGAGGCTTAAAAACTAGGAATGTGAAGAAGTTTGGGACTCAGAGGTCTGACCTCCAACTCTGACACCGAGCGAAAGGATCCCAGCGTGAGGCAGGACGCCGCTAACCGTGCTGCACGCTTCCCTCCTCCTGTGTTTGATATGAAGGCTTATTTATTGGTGGTTTGGATCTAATGTTGTGATTGGAGCTGTGAGGAGACTGAAAGGCAGCGCGGATCAGCGAGGTTTGATTAGACAGTCGTATTTTTACTAAACTGTGAGGATAAAGAGACGATACTGGTTTATTATTCCCACACCCTCCCAATAAAGAGCTTTCAGGAGCTCGTCCTCCCACGAGTGCGGAGTAAGCATAAGATAAGATAAGATACCTTTATTAGTCCCACCGTTGGGAATTTGAAGCATGTTCTCAGTTCTTTGTTAACGATGTGAAAATCCTGAAGCTGAAGTGACGGCAGGTCGTTCCAGCTGCATCACACCTGCTTCAGCAGCAGCCCGTACGGGCGGATGGACTCCTGCACGATGGCCCTCACCCTCACGTCGCTGCTGTCCTCGGGGATGTACACCACCCAGACGCCTTGCCTCTGGCACCACTTCCTTTTTTCCGGGTTTATGCGGTTCTGGAGGACCACCTGGTACGTCTTCCCGTCCACTCTGGACTTGAACTTCTTGCAGTACTTCTCTGCGATCCTGATGTCCGGCGTGGAGTACACCCCTCGGCCCTTCGTCCCTTCCGTTAACAAAGAGGCGGCGGCGGCGTCCAGAAACTGTGGCTGGTCGTCGGGCTTGCCGCCGTGGGTCAGGATGAGGGAGCCATCCATGTCTTTCCCCTGGTAGGACACGGGCCAGGCGTCCTTATCCGTCCCCAGCCACTTGTCCCCGTCGCTGTACTTCTGCACGACCCGCAGGGCGACGCGGTTCCACCCGCAGGGGCGGATGTACTGCTCGTTACCACGCGTGAACTTCTTATCTCCATCCTGGAAGTGAACAGAGGGGTCAAAGGTCAAAGAGCTGAGTCTCAAACGCTCTCAGTCTGCACACACACACACACACACACACTTTCAGTTTCAGTTACAGCCCAGCAGCATTTCCAGAAAGTCTGGAGCTGCTCAGGAATCAGGGCCGAGTTTCACTTTGAGCTGCTTTCATTTGTTTACCCCTAAAAGTTGACCATGGATCATAAAGTTAATCAGAGTGTCGCAGCGCTGTGTTTGAAATGACAATCACAGAGAACTGTGAGCCTGGCCCTTTAAACTCGACCTTTGACCTTCCTGCCTTTGTTTAAAGCTCAGGTATTTTATTTGTATGGGTTTGTTTTTCCACGCTGAATGTGAGCCTCCCTCTGTGTCACCTCCGTGTTTAACGGCAAACCCAGATCTGTGCTGAATAAATGTCACCGTGCAGCCCGAGAGGAAACTCAGCTGCGTGAGAAACCCGCCGGGTCACGTGACCCGAGAGGCCCGTGCCGCTCACCTTTACGTTGGTGAAGTCGTAGTCGTACTGAGGATGGAAGAAGTTCTCCGTGTTGATTTCCACAGTGAGCTGAAAGCTCTCGGGAGGCGCCTCCAGGGCCGGGGGGGAGCTGTACATGTCGGCTTCGTCTAACTCGTGCAGAGACAGCGTCCCCAAGCTGGGGTACTCCAGCTCCTTAAAGCCCTCCTGCTTGTAAAACTCTTTGAGGGCCACGACGTTGACCAGGTCCTGCGGGGTGAACTGGGAGCTTCCGGTGGTCGCTTCGGCTCTGCAGCCCAGGAGCGCGGAGACGGCCTCCAGGCACAGCCTGACGTCCGGCATGCTGCTGCTGAGAGGACGGCGGGACAGCAGGCGGGGTCCTCCGGCTTCACAGGACAAATATCTGCCCCCTCTGAGGAACCGAGGTCGGAACCGAGGTCGGAACCGAGCTGAAAAACGAGCAGAGGCAGAAGAGAAGCTCGACGTCTGCCTGTCGGACAGCTCCCCGAACTTTCGCTTTCACTTACACACAGGCGGGGCGGGGGCGGGGCTTAACATACAGTTTCACTGAAAGCAAACACACCTATTTCGTTTTTGGATGGAGGGCGTGTGCACTGAAACTCATCATCACGAGTTGTTGTATTGTCACAGTAATAAATAGTTATCTCTATCTCGTTACCATGACAAAAAGTCATTGTTTGCTGTGAGGGCAGCTATAGCGCCCCCTTGTGTTGAGTCTTATTTTGGCACAGTACAAGCTGACTGTGGGGGTCATGCTGGAGGATGAAGTCACGCATGGACCTCTGCAGGTCACCTGTGGGTGTCAGTAGGGAGTCACATGGGTCGATTTGATAAACCGGAGCCAATCAAAGTACAGGAGCTGGTCGTGTGTGACACAAGTGGAACAGGATAAAATCCCTTCATTGATTTAATAACGAGTTAATGATGCTGCTGTCTGTGCTGAGCTCTGATGTGGGCGTACATCAGGGCCGATCACGTTCTGATGTCCTCACGGTCGCATCGCTCACTCTGAGTCCGCTTCGTCTTCCTCACCTGTCCCATGTCTCGTTTCCTCTGCAGGTAAACCGTCTGTTTGCTCCTGCTGTGACCCACGGAGACGGGACGACGATCACCGGGTCACAGAGGTCAGTGGAAGGTCACGAACAATCTTTAAAAATCATGTTTCCTACTTTACCAGCAAATAATTAAAATGAGTGAATCTCTCAGTCTGTGAGTTTCAAACATGTTTTATTAGTGCTTCTAAAAACAAGCTCCACATGCAGCACAGCACTGTGCAAAAGTCTTGAACCAACCCTCATTTCTTTATGTTTTGCCGGTAAAATCTGAAAAGGTGCTTTCACTGAAACATGAACATAAATATTTGGCAGCTTTTTTCTTCAGCACAGGCTGAACGCTGAGATTCAGAGGATTCACAGGTCTGTGCTGAGCACCACGAAGTGCAGGGAAGCCAGATGTAGAGACCTCACACATGAACTTGCAGCATGATGTTAGTTTGTCAAATCAGATTTTTTTACTCTTTGTATCTCTGCAGGAAGAGTCTTTGCATTATTCCAGCCTGAAGCATCCAGACAAGCCCCGCCCCACCACCAGGAGAGGAACCGGATTGGCTGAAGAGAAGGTCCTGTACTCAACAGTGAACATGTGCAAGAACTCATCACATGCCCACAGATCGAAGCACTTTAAATGAGCTTAAATGAATTTATTTAATTAATAAAACTGTGAAAATATGTGATTAGTAGATTTCAAAATCTAGATTTTAGTTTATTTTTTTGTGTAAACAGATAAGATTTATTTTTCAGTGAGCAGAAAAACTCAGAGCGTTTAAGAACCTTTAAATGTTAAATATCCAGAAAGTTGCAATGAAAATAAAATGTTTGTAAAACATTTCTGTTAATAATAAAGTAACAGCCATAAATGTAAATGCTGCCACAGCAGCGCACTTTCCAAAAATAATTACTAAGCTAAAGAAAATCTATTCTTACCCATATATGTGTGAATAGTTCCCTCGGGTCAGTTTTGAATCTTTATGTCTGTGAGTTGTTTTATTGCTGTGTTTAAACATGTGTCTGAATATTGCTGCTGTAAATATGTTTGCTGTGCTGCTTCCTCTGCTTCCATGAACAGATTCCACACTTTGTTTGTCTTTTACTAATAAACTGATTCTGACACCACGATCTGTCCTGACCTCTGTTTACAAAGACGGCAGCCGGTCCAGATGTGACGCTCCACATGTGGACGCCTGTAAACGAGTCCTCGCTGTAACATGTAAAGACTCCGTTAACCAGCTCTGCTGGCTGAAGCAGAGAGTAAAAGTGAAACATGAAAACCAAACTGACTGACAGGATTTTAACAGCTTGTGTTACAGGTGAAACTAAGCTGCACTTTCACAGGGATGTGATTTCAAAGCTTCCCGTCACACGACTGTACATTCAGACTTTCAGAGTTTGTGCTCAGCTCTCGCTGCAGGTCTGCTGATGACAGAGGAGTAGATGACGCTGTGGTGGCTCTGCTCCGGCGGACTCCTGCTGGGTCTCTCTCTCCAGTTCTGTCGGCCCAGAGAGGCGTAGTGGATCGTCTCCCCACAGAGGGGCGGGGTCTCTAAGTCCTCACCCTCTGCGGACAGACACACCGTTTTAATCCCTCGTAGACTGATGTGAGGACATCGAACACCTGGTGAGGTTACCTGTCGGTGCGCTGGACGTCGTCCACGGCTGCAGCTCTGCGTCTTCACGTGTCGGTGCTGCTGCATGTAGAGGTGATGATGAAGAGATGAAGAGTGCAGCATCATCAGAAAACACGCTAACTCTAATACTGGATTCTGTTACCATAGCAACATCCATATTTTTGCATGTGCGGATTCATGTTTTAAAGACAAACAAAGTTTTGTTTATCTGAAGCTGCAAAAAAAGAATTTCTCATCAATAAAATCCTTTTAAACATATAAATGAATCAGCCAACACGCTTCACACTGCATGAAATGTAATAAACATCACTGAATAATAAATAATAATTAAAATACTGATAATGATACATGAAAAAAGTTCAGTATGAAAAACTGAAGCAGTGAAGGTGAATAATCTGAAGATATCAAATATAAATATTTTTAATCAAATATTCTACATAAATAAATGAATTCATTAAAAAACCTTTGATGATAAAAACTTTCTCATGTCCCCCAAATCATAGTTTCTTTCTTTATCACAACATTTAAAATCATTTACTCTTTCACTGAATTCACTCAAACTCTGTGTAATCCCAGTCTGTGCCAGAAGGTGGCGCAGCGTGTCATAGTCTCAGGCAGGGTTACTTCTAACAGCATCCGTCTGCACACACCCTGACCTGTGTCGGCCAATTATTTAAACCCAGGAACTTAAATCCAAACGTTTCCAGTTAAAATGAAGTGAAATCCAAACGTTCACCTGCAGCTCTGCGTTTCTTCCTCCTGCACTTCATGCTGGTCAGCAACACGCAGACAGCAGCTAAGAAGATGATCATCAACCCCACACTGACGACAGCAACCAGCAGCAGAACTGAGAGCGCACACAACATCTGGTCCATGAACACGTGACACATCTGGCAGAAAACTACAAACGCGATTTATAACCGGACTGACCGTTCTCAGGCCTCGTGTTGCTCTTCTTCTTTATTTCTCCCACTTCTAATAAACAGAAGGAGAGGACGCACACACCCACACTGGTCGCACACTTACAACGTTTAAATGTTAAAGATCATGTGAAAGTTTGCATCCAAATAATCACAATGAATAAAACAAAGACATCTAATTTGAGGATTAAGATTGTGTGCCACGGAGCATTTTCCTTTGTGGTCAATTATATTTCACACACAACTAAATAAAGACAACATTTGCACGCACAGACAGATTTAAGGAAGTATGACGTAGATCCATTTATAACGTAGCACATGGGACAGGTTTGTTAAATCCATGTAAGGTATGATTGAAGACAGCAGCACTGTTACGTGTTTGAGTGTAGATGTATGATGATGTGTGTGGTGTTACCGGCTGTCACGACTGCAGGTGATGGAGGTGTGCTGGTGGACGGAGGCTGGCTGCTCGTCTCTGCGTGTGCTGGGAGTACAAACAGTTTCTATGTTTAAATCCTGGTTTACACAAACATGAATACAAAACTCATGAAACATGCTGTTTACCTGTAAATACACACAAAAAACCAAAACATGAACACGTGTAAAATACAGACAACATGAAAGCAGCAGGTGAGTCCAGGCTGGACCGACCCACCTGTGAGGACCGTGACCCTGGCCTGCAGCAGCCCGTTGCAGACGTACTCTCCAGCGTCCTCTGGCTGCAGGTCCTGGATCTGCAGGGCGTCGTTGGTGAAGCTCAGCCGGCCGCCGCCCCTTTCTGGTTTCACCGTACCGTTTCTGTACTTGGTGAGGACGGCCTCCCGCCTCTCGCCCTGCCTCTGCTGGAACCACCTCTGTTTGGGTTTGGAGGAGCCGCTGCAGGGGAGCAGCAGCGTCCGGCCCGCGGACACCGTGTAGTCCCGACCTGAGGAGAAGACGCAGAGACATTCGTGCTGTCACTGCTGACCTTCTGTACTAGAGTGGCTGTGATATTGACAGGCGCCCGTAGGGACGCATCTGTAACCGGAAGGTCGCCGGTTCGATCCCCGGGATCACAACCTGGTCGTTGTGTCCTTGGGCAAGACACTTTACCCTGTGTTGTCCAGAGGGGCCGATGGTGCCATATGGCAGCCTGGCTTCTGTCAGTCTGCCCCAGCGCAGCTGTGGCTACACCTGTAGCTGCCTCCACCAGTGTGTGAATGAACAGTGGAATTGTGAAGCGCTTTATATATAAATGCAATCCATGATTATATTGTTCACGGCTTCTTGTTGGATCTGTGCTTCCTGTGTCGACTTTATTCTGTAGTGACGTTGTCGTGGTGCTTGTGCGTTGCCGTGGTACCTTCTGTGTGAGGTGCAGGTTTTTGTTGGAGAGGACGCTGCTGTGGCGTCTGCTGGTTACAGCCTCTGCAAACTAAAGCGGACTCGTCTCCCTCCCTGCAGCTGTGCTCATGCTGGAGGTGTTGAGCTCACAGACCTGAGGATGAGCAGCGCAGCTCCTCACACACTGCCATGGCGTGTGAATGCTTCACACGCCATGGCGCGTTAAAGCTCGCGGTCAGTCACCGATTATAGCATGCAATCACACGCAAACAGACTCAATGACCTATTTAAAGATGGTGTGATAATGACGAGCTGCTCTGCAGAGATAAGCCGGCTGTTTCTGCTCGCTCAGTTTCATATTTAGGCCACACATTTCCTGTTTTTATCGTTTCCACTTTAACATCCAGTCATCTTTCTGGAGGTGTGTGTGTGACAAATTTAAACAGTGGAAATGTTTTTTTTTCACATCACTCCCACTCTGTGCGTCCGTGCCATCCACTTCTCTTTTACATAGAAAACTGATCATTTCGACACGTCCTTCTTCAAACCGCTCGCTTCCTTTGAGCCTCTCTGTGGTTTTAATGTGCCTGCATCAGTGTGAAGGCACTTCGTGCTGTCATCGATTCTTCAGTCTGAAGAGTTGGTGACTGTGTGAGTGTGCAGACTTTAGGTTTCATACTCAGTTCCTTACTTTGGAGAAGCTGCGTCAGCGATAAGCAGACATTTCTGCACTGCAGAGCTGATGAAGAAGTGAGTGAGTGTTTGCCACACATGCATCTGCCTGCTGTGTGCAGACGGAGCGATTTGTATTGTGTAACTTGTCTCTGTCATTGGCTCCCAGCCGGCTGCTACTCCAGCGGGAACCAAGTACAAATACTTTGTTACGGTACTAGTAGAGTTTTCAGGTTCCTGTGCTTTGAGTAGTTTTTTTCTTTTATACTTTTAACTTTTATTCGCTACATGTTTAAACAAATATCCGTACTTTCTGCTCCTTACATTTGAAAACAGGCTCGTTACTTTTGATTGGACGGTTTTGAGGTGATTTATTATTTTGTCGCTGCGAGGCTTCAAACATCAAACTGATTTGAACCTGATCAGAATCACATGAGAAGAAACTCAGTTCGATTATTAATGACCAGGAGATAACAGCGTGTGGCAGAGTCAGGGCTGCCAGGCTGTCGTAAAGCTTTTCCCTGTTCCTCGTCTTTCCCTGGATTTATTATTTGTTTCCCACCCCCAACCCACCCACCCTGGTGGCTCCACCCCCAGCATACCTGTCAGCACCTGCAGCTCAGCCACCAGCTGCTGGTTACAGCGGTATCTTCCATGATCCGACTCCTCCAGATGCAGGACGCAGAGGCCGCCATTAACCATGAGGAGATAGCGCCGGCGGTCCTTGTTGGTCTTGTAGCCACCCCGTCGGGTCACCAGGACCTCCTGATCCTGCAGAGTCCAGATCACGTCTGAGCTGCCAGAGCTGCCGCACGGCAGACAGACGTGGTGATTCTCAGGGACCGAAAACCAGATCGCTGCTGGGGCAGAGGACAGGGTCACACATCTGAAACTGTCGAACTCAAGCAGTACAAATGTACTTTAGTCAAAGTAAATGTACTTTAAATACAGCTGCAGGTCCTCTAACGTGACTGAACTAATACAGGACACAGGTGAGCTCACCTGGTTAAGTTGCATTAAGGCTTAACATGGTTTACTGTGAGGTTAATAAAACACTTTCTCATAGAGGCTGTTTGCATTGGTAACTTCGAGCTGGTCTCACTTCTGCCTGAAAGACGTGAAGATGACGACGTCCACAACACGTTAAAAGTCAAACGTAAAAACAGGGCAAAGGCTCAAATGTTGCTGTGGTCATCTTTTATATACAGTCTCATGCAGGTTCTCATTTAGTGATCCGTCTTCTATATTTAGATGATGTGATGAAGCTGTGTGACACTCACATCCTGCTGATGCTCCGCGTTCAGTTTATTTCCTCTTTTATCTCATGGAAACATGTCTGTGTCTAAATTTACAACGTTGCTGGAAAGCGTTTTATCGACGGTGAACGATGTCGTCTCTGTCAGAGGAAATCTACACTCGCTGACTTTAAACATGCATCAAGTTATGACAGAACTGTGGATTTATGACGTTTTCATCTTTAACTTATTTTGCATCAATAAAGAAATAATCATCTTTCAATGAACTCTTTTATAACAGCATGTGAGTAATTACAGTCAATCAAAATGTTTTTATGGAAATTTGACACAAAAGATGTTTTTCTAGAACATGTTTGGTTACATCAAGTTTGCAAAAATGGAAACAACAACTGTACAAAAGTAAACTGAGGCGCGCACCGTCCAACTTTAACCCAACAAAGGCAACTCATAAATAAGAACAACTGTATTATTGTTTCCTCGCGGTTCCCCGACCACAGCGTTCCCTGAAAGTGTGACGAGGACAGAACAAGGGAGGTTTTTGTACCTGTGGAGTTTTCCGTGCAGCCGATCAGACCTGAGAGCAGGAACCAAACGTGACAGGAGAACATGTTCAGGAACAAACGTGGAGCTGCAGAGCTGCCGATGCGCCTCGAGCCTGTCTGTCCCTGCACCGCTCTTCCTCTCCTTCCTCGTCCTCAGTGACTCAGGGAGCGTCAGCGGCCTGGAAAATAAAGAGGCGTGCTCCCGCCGCAGGTCTGCTGTGTCGCATGGATCTGATGAGGAGCTGGAAGCTCTCAGATGAAGAAGATTTGAAGGACTAGCTGAGATTTTAATCTTTGTTCCTCTGAATGTTTGTGTGAAAGTCAAACAAAAGGTAAACATGATGACATCATGCTCGCAGCAGGAGGCGTGGAAGGTTTGATCCTGAGGATTTCCTGCAATTAGAGAAAAGTCACATGATGAAGGTTAGAAAACACCTGTGACTCTGTGACGTTATCATCACCTGCAGAGTGGAATCACTTTAAAACATCACAGACTCGGACTAATGCAGGGAAACATCACCCTCAGGCTTGCTGTCGGCAGCTTGATCACACAGTAAACACGTGTTGGCTCGAGGCGCTGCAGGAGACACACGTGAATATTTCATTATATCCTCAAATATCTCTGAGGCTTTACCAGGTGTGTTTCCCAGAGCTGGAGGATGATCGATGAGCGAGTACGTGACATCACCCTGATGAGATCCACCTTTAGGGAAAAACAAGGTTTTGTTCACTCAACAGTTTTGTCTTTTTCTTTTTTCCATGGAAAAGTGAGAAAAATACTGGAAAAGCTGGAATTTCATTGACTCTGCCTGATGGATCTCTGCCCACAGGATCAACTTTAGGCTCTGTCTGACACACATGGAGATAAATAACTTCACAGAGGTTCATACTGTAACGTTTTCTGGGTAATTTCCTTCCTTTAACATAAGATGACAGAAAAAATGACACTGAGGTCACTTGTCCCCTGTGAGGACACCTGCCTCAAAGCTCCCACCTGGTTTCCTGAGCGTGACCTCGCTGCACTCAGACCTGCAGCAGTTTAAAGTTAGCATAAGTTTAAAGTGTGTCTCATCACACAGAGACATGAAGCTTCAGCGTCTCTCAGCACAAACACTTTCACTTCGTTCTGTGAAACAACAGGATCAATGATCAGTGAACCAGGATCAGCAGGGTTTCTGTGACGAACTGAACTGTTTTCTAATTCATCTCCTTCGTTCACCTGTTCTTTTATTTCTGCATCTCCACATGATGAAGAGGAGGGTGAGCGTGATGAAGACGAGGGGGACGACAGCACCCAGAACCAGCTGCTGCTCAGAATGAGCCCCTGGAAGAAGACACAGTAACGCAGCTCAGATCAACGTGACGCACCTGAAAGCACCAAAGAACCAGGAGCTCTCCTCAGACTCAGCCACACGTTAAGCTTGTTACTGATGTACCTGATATTAAAGAATAAACATGCTTTCATTTACACCTGCTGGTTTCAAAGAAGGAGACAAAACAATGAAACTTGATTCATATTTTGGGAACTTTTTCAAATAAACATCTTTAGTAGGGGTGCAACGATACTCGTATCGATATTGAACCGTTCGATACAGTGCTTTCGGTTCGGTACGCATATGTATCGAACAATACAAAATTTTAAATTTATTTTATCAACTTTTCTTCTGACGATGCTGTCTGTGCTGAGCGCTCAGTGGATCTGCGTTCGACTACTCCGCCTAGGCTGCACTGTCGAGCGCAGATCCACTGAGCGCAGCGCAAGCTAGCAAGACAGAAGCTAAGCTCCTTGCAACATGGCAAACTGAACCTCCCCCACCCTCATTCAGATCTGGCCTTTGGAACTATTTTGGTCTTCATGTGAAGTATGACCCTGAAGGTAAGCGCGTCATGGACAAAAGTAAAACAGTATGTCGGATGTGCCACGCAATGCTCAATTACATGGGTGGGAACTACTGCTTTAGCGCAGTTTGCTCGTTAACGTGTTCCAGCCCCACGCACGGGGCGATCCGCGGTAGCTCGTTAACGGAGATTTGCCGTGTTGTGGCGTTAACGTCATTTCAGATTAACGCTGACAGCACTAGTGGGAACACAACGAATATGACTGCACATTTACTCCGACATCATCCTCGTGCAAAGACAAGTGGAAGCAGACAAAAACAACAAGCACACATGCTACAAACTTTACCCGAGTCATTTAGACAGCCGTTAGCACAGGATCCTCCTTATGGGGACCTGATATGTTTAATATGCTGCTGAGAATATAGCCCAGAAGAAGCGTATAGTATAGCTTTTATTTTGGAAAGAGACATTTCTCTGTAATAAACTCTCTTTTCCAAAGATGAGTGATTTCTCCATCAGATAGATTTATTTTTTTATTACTTTGTTGTTTCAGCAAAATTAAATTTAAAAACTGTACATTTGAGTTAAAATATATATTTATAATTTTAATAAATGACAAATTAAAAAAGCATGAAAATTTTTTTGAATCGAAAAACTATCGAACCGTGACACCAAAGTATCGAACCGAACCGTGAAGTTTGTGTATCGTTGCACCCCTAATATTTAGGTGTCGTTGTTAGAGACATTAAAGACTCAGCCAATCATGTTTGCTCTGTAAAGCAGCCACAGCACCTTTCTGCGACGTGTCAGTCGGGTCTTTGGTCACATCCAGATTAACCGCTGCTCCGCCAGCACAGGAGTACAGTCCAGAGTCGCTGAGCTGAACGTCTCTTAAAGTCAGCGTGTCTCGTCTAAGTCGGAGACTCGGACACGTCTGCAGGACATTCCAGAGAGACGCCGCTCAGGGTTGTAGTTCCTGTACATGAATGCAGTGTTTCACCATCATCAGCTCAGTGCTGAGACTGTCATAGCTCAGAGATTCTGTGTCTGTCACAGTCAGCGTGGAGGTGGTTTGGGATCAAATCTCCATCACGGAGTGAATATGTTCATGTTTTAGCTGCTCACATAGATTTTTACAGCAGTCAGCAACTGCATGTGCAGCAGAGTCCCACATTTGAAACCAACAGTAGAGATCTATTCTTCTACGTGAAGTCTCCTCATCAAAACGATCCTGTGCATCATATCTGCTTCTCAGCCTGAGCCTCTTGTCTGTTTGACATAAAGAAACTGTGAGCAACAATGTTCAGAGCTCATGTATGCAAACTGATGTTGATTTGAATTACTCAGAAAGTTCAATAAACTCCAAGATCTTCACATTAGTCACGTTTTTAACAGATGGTCTCACAGAGGAAATCTGAGCTTTACAAACAAGCGGCCAGCATCAAATACCAACGATGCAATAATCAGTCAGACTGCCGAAACTTCCTGATTGTTTCCACTTTACATGGATTTATCAGGATTATTTGTCAGACTTTTGAACTTGACTGTAAATCTAAATTATACTTTTACATGAAACTTTTAATGTGGAAACCAGATAAAGACAGATGTTACCTGATGGATCGCTGTCAGCTCCACAGCTGCTTCATGGTTACAGAAGTATCTGCCAGAGTCTGAGAGAGCAGCTCTGAGGACGATCAGAGACCCGTCAGCCTGTGAATCGTTTCTGTGGATCGTTGATGTGTTTCGTGTCGCCGTCTCCATCAGCTGTAAGTATGTCAGCTCTGCTTCCTCCACTCTCTCTGCTCCACCTCACTTCACCCTCCACAGAGTGAGGACAGCGCACAGCGATGAGCTGCTTCTCTTCAGGGATTTTATGGATGAAATCTGTGGAACGATGTTACCATGGATACATTATAGTGTGGTGTTTGCTGACAGGTGAGATAAAGTCAGGAAACACGAGTCTCCTTACCTGCAGCGACGTTAGAGCCCAGAGCAGCGGCTGCTAACAGGCAGCAGCACACGTCCAGCTTCATCCTGACCGAAGTCATCAGCTCACAGGAGCATGAACACTCTGTGGGCTCACAACAGGAACATCAACATGTTTCTCATCAGCGCAGCGTGTTCGTCGCTCAGTGGCGATAAATGTCAGAAACACACATGACACGTGTCTGCTGCGCTCACTGTCTCTGTTTGGATGATTATAAACAGATGAAGTCCTGAGGTCACAATTCTGAATGTTGTAGCTACAAACCTCCACGCTGTCAGCTCCACGCTGTCACCTCCACGGCGTAGAGGATGTAACATGGAACACAGGCGAGGAACATTAACTAAACCTAAAGACTATTAATCACCAAGAATAGTAAGGAATAACTAAAGGAGCTGGAAGAGACGAGAGCAGCAGAAAGCCCTGAATCAGAGTAACATAGCTTCTGTGTTTGAATGTCCAGGTTCATTCACGTGTTATTAACAGACCGATGACGGTGAGACAGGAAGGAAGCTGAGCAGCTGATGGGCCGTCTGTGCTTTCACTGTGTGAACAGCTGAAGCTGTGAAGCTGAGCGAACACGTCTGCACACAAACACGAGTCAAACACAAAGTCCGTCAACACAAATCTACTGTTTTCCAAGTTTACTTGATCTAAATGTGAATATTATCATTGTTTTAAATGTGACTACAGCAGACGTGTGACATGTTTCGTCATTAATACCAAGTGAAACGCTTTAAATTAAAGCTTTTATTCAGGAACATTATTCATGTGTTCATGAAATGAATCAACTGCACTCAGAAACTTTCTCAGGCAAACATTTCTTATCTTACAAGCTTTTGTCTTTATAATTATGTCTATAAAGGATTTTTATCACCTTCAGATCAATCTACTGCCTTTGGAGGAAAGGTCAGAGGTCAAACACACACACTACAGCACACTGTAAGAATCAAAGTTTTTAGCTTTTTGTCAATTTTCCACCGATGAATCATGAACCTCGAACACGTCGATGGACGGAGGACAGATTTCAGGCTCCACCCCCCACCGCAGCCACCCTGAGCTGGATGAGTGGGTGGATGTGACCATGAGCTCTGCATCTCAGCACAGTTGGGTCAGAATTTATTTAAGCTTTTTAGCGTAAGTGTTTAAAGACAGACACACACTAACAAAAGCCTCCTGGGTCGATTTCATCAGCTACAGTTTTACAATAATTCAGAATAATCTCGACATATACATGTTATATGTTCCCATAAACATCTGTGCTGAGTCAGATTGTTCCTGACAGCAGGACATTCAGGTGAAACTACACTGGTCCGGCCTGCTTCTTGATGCTTTGGGTTTCTCCAGTAAGACATACGTGTTGTCGACGAGCTGTGAAGAACCTGTGGACCATAAACATCATCAGTCTGAGTGGGTTGTGTGTAACAAACACACCTGTGCAGGTTTGGTGTGTTTACAATGAGTTTGTGTAAATGAGGTGCTGATCATTAAACTTAGTGGCAGCTCAGCTGTTACCGGTCGTGTTTCCAGTCTGTGGCAGCTCAGCGATGGTGTCGTATGTGGGATCACTGTGGTTTGATCCTCCTGTCAACAAAAAGTCTCAGTAAGAGTTTGGCAGACATCACTCTCCTGTTTTACTGTCGATGAGGTTCAGAATTTGAAAGTTATCCAAACGGACTGATTCTTATACAACACTTTGGGGATCAAACCACCGACCTCCCAATCAGCAGAGGACCTGCTCTGCCTCCTGAGCTACAGCCAACCCAAACATCCAAACTTCAATCAGCTTAATTACAGAATGAACTAAAAGATGATAATAATATAAAAAACAGCTACGTTCAGCTTTACAAGATTTCAGTGCAGTTTTCAGTTTAAAATATTATCTACATAACATCTAATGATGGAAACAACACGAGGGGAAATATTTAAGTGGCTGCTCCATCGGGCAGTGTGCAGGTCGTAGTCGAGCTCCTGAGAACAAACACTGGATTCATTCAAACTATCAAACTACAAGCAGCTCCGATGATGAGCCTCAGTCACAGCTGCTTCACTCTCACGTCTCACCATTTATAGGATGAAGTTCTGCTCCAGCTGGTATCTCATCATAGACGTGGAGCTGTTTGTCAGTCCCTGCAGACAGATCAGAGTCAGCTCCTCCTTTAAAGTTTAAAACAAGCTGCCTGCAATGACATCAAGCTGTGAAAATGAAAGTGAAGCTAAACTGGACTGTGGCTGCTTAGGAAGCTTTTACTGTTAAACTGAGTTTAGGAAATACTGACCGCTGACCTTTCACCTCAAATACTTACAGTGACCAACCTGCTCTCACCTCGAAGGTGTCAGAACACAGGCTGGTCTGTTTGCACCAGAATAAAGTCCACAGGATGTAAAATCAACAGTGAGGCAGAATAAAATCATTTTAGGTTTGGAGTTAACAGTAATATTATATAAGTGCTGTATACTCGTTTAAAATTAAAGATTCATTTGTAGAAAAGAAACTGTAACCTTTGAACTTGTGTTAGCTTTATTGTTAGCTAAGCTGCTAACAGCAGACGCTAATTTATTTTATTTTATTACTTTATTCACATCTTCACTCACCGAATGGAATCTGTGCACAGAGGTGAACACGCAGTAGTAAAACACAGCTAACTGAACTGCATTAGCTCAGGTGGCTAATGTGTTAGCGTGATGTGTTAGCATGATGTGTTAGCATGACGTGTTAGCATGACGTGTTAGCATGATGTGTTAGCATGATGTTTGAGCTGACAGACAGCAGCTCACAGCCACCATCGTACTAACAGATGTTTCAAAAGAACCGAGTGAAGGAAGCTAAACTGGACCACAGCAGATATGTGAGAATGATGCGACTAACATGTCTAAACCAATGAATAAGTCATGTAAACCACAGATTCTGGTCATGTTTCACTTTACTCACCTCGTCTGCTGGACCTGCATCTCCACATGAAGTAGGCAGTGATGAGGATGAGGATGGAGAGAAGAAGAAGACCAGTTCCTATCAGGAAACTCTGCACTGGAAAAGCTGGACAAGGTCAGAGTGATGAACACGGATCATGCATCACATACATGGACACTCTGTAATATTTGATATATAAACACATCAGACCTCACTCTAAAGGTCATTTATACTACAGGCCAGAAGAGATGAACATGTTTACATTTAAATCTGTTAAACTGCACTCGTTAGATTCTTTGATGCAATCATACCTGATGGAGCATCGGGGGATGATGCAGGTGTTACTGATGCTTTATGAGTTATAGTAGAAGTTGTTGTTTTTGTAGTAGGTGGTGGTGGTGTTGTGGTAGTTGTTGTTGTTGTTGTTGTTGTCATCTTATTATCTTGAGTACAGAAAAAAGAAAATATAGAAACATAAACATAACAGCTTAAAAATCAACAATTGAACTTGAAATATACGAGTTGGTTAAAAACAAACTGACAAACTCCACATACAAACAAAAACACAAAATCTAAAACTAAAAAGTAAAAAACTGAACTGAAGAATTTCACATAACATTTTGTGATTTGTAAACAGTGACTGGATGCTGTCTGACTGATGCTGATTAATGTCACGGGGTGAAGGTGACATGTTTTAACTTTGTGTTTTTAAGCATTTGTGCATGAGTTGCTGTGTTTTATCATTTTTAATCTTTAATAATGTACAGTGTTTTATTTGTATTTATTTGTACAGTTTCATTGCATGCTTTTATTGTGTATATTGTTGACGTGTTCCCGGAAGACTTCCAGGCATGCCAGTTAAGACTGTGACCAATCAGGGTTCGCCCTTGGCCACCGTAGGTCAATAAGAGGACCTGGCGGGGCAGATGAAGGGGGCTAGAGGTAGAGCATGAAAGACTGCAGCAGCGACATGGCGGGATAGCCGGTGGTCGGCGACTGTTGTGGAGAGCGGCAGAAAACAGAGGAAACTCTACAAAAACATTTCTGTGTTATTTTTGTGTTCATGTGTCTCACCTCTGTCAGATCTCTGTCCTTTGGTCACATTCAGATAAGCAGCTGGTTTTCCATCACAGTAGTACAGTCCAGAGTCAGCAGGCTCAGCTTCTCTTATACTTAATGTTGTGTCCTCAGTGGAAACAGAAATCCTTCCTTCATTTATTTCTCCAGAGTCTCGTCTCCACGTGGGAACAGCTGATCCTCCAACATCATGAGAACAGTTCAGAGTGATGCTGCTCCTCTCTGCAACACTCACTATTGTTGTTCCTGTGAAGAATTAATGACATTTATCATTAAAGTGATTCTTTCCAACGTGCTGATTGGTTTAAAGGTGGACGTCAACAGGAAAGAGGAGGACAGGAAGCACAGAGAGGGCTGCAGCCGACAGCGTTCATTGTTTTAACTGTTTCACTTCATCCATTTCTATTTATCTGTTTCCATCAAACTGGAGCTCAGGCAGCAACAACAGCACAGACAGACACGAGTCCACACAGTAGATCTGTGCACTGCCCCCTGGTGGCAGCACACAGCTACTACAGGCTGTGTGAAGCTGGCCCGAGCCGCCACTTGAAACAGGAAGTCTGCGCTCTGACTCGATAAGTCGGTGATGATACCGGTTATCTCTGCTGGCGTTTTAGGTTTTTGATGTCAAAGCAAAGACAGAATCACATCTACAAACTCATCGACAGTAACAGGAAGCACATGTGACAAAACAAAGCTGCAACTAAAGTTAAAAACACGTCTGAAATGCAGCTTTTCATTATCACTGAATTTGTTTGAGTCAGTTATTATTTTTTTATGGAAGACGCATGATTTTAAAATAGGAAACAGGTCAACTGTTAAAATGTTTGATGTTACCTGATGGGATCACTGTCAGCTCCACAGCTGCTTCATGGTTACAGAAGTATCTGCCAGAGTCTGAGAGAGCAGCTCTGAGGACGATCAGAGACCCGTCAGCCTGTGAATCGTATCGTTTCTGTGGATCATTGATGTGTTTTATGTTTCTGTCTCCATCAACAGTGAGTATGTCAGCTCTGCTTCCTCCACTCTCTCTGCTCCACCTCACTCCACCCTCCACAGAGTGAGGACAGCGCACAGTGACCTGCGTCCCCTCCTTAACTCCTTCATGGGTCAAACCTGCAAAAACAAACAGTTTTCAGAATCACATAAACCTTCAGACGCTGTGGACACACGGTAACATCACACGTTTATCCTCATGTAAATAACTGGAGACTTTCTCAATGTTTTGATTTTTTAAATCAAGTTTCGACCCGAAAGTTTCATAAAATTAAACTTTGATAGAAATCAGGAAGAATAACGACGCTCTAAATCATCCAAGTCTCAGAAGAAGCTCAAAGAGTCTCACCTGCAGCGACATTAGAGCCCAGAGTGCAGGCTAACAGGCAGCAGAAGATGTTCACCTTCATCCTCACACAGTGCGAAGTGTCTGAACAGTTCCTGTGTGATCTGAGAACAGGAACTCGGCCTCTGTGAACACGCCTGTTCTTCTTCCTGCTGCTCACTTCTTGTGGTTAACGAATACAGATGCTCCTTTTATAGTTTGGAATGTGATGTAATTTACATTCGTTATTGACTGATGCAGATATAAGATGATGTCGTCGTAGGCGGAGGTAGAAGGTTCCAGGGTGGTGGGTGGTGGGGCGTCTGATCTCCTGTCTTACTGTAGAAACCAGATCAGTTACATCAGTGAGTTTTCGCCACGCAAATAATAATCAAATAATAATAATAATAATCAAAATAATCAAACAATAATCAAATAATAATCAAATAACAAGTTTGGATTGTTTTAAATCATGTAGCCAGTGAGGCAGGGATCACTGACACTGGGTAATCTGATGGCTGAAGGAGGGCTGTGTGTACATACAAAGGTCAGCAGTGTGTCTAAGCTGCGTTTACATACTTAATAATATGACCCGCCCACGCACTACATGACTGTCTGTGAGGGACAGCCAATAAGAAGAGAGTTGTCTTAAAGGACAAAGAGAGTGAAGTGTGGGGTGAAAGACGGTCAGAGGATGAGCAGCAGAGACTGAGTGGATGATCAGAGTGATGATGTCAGAGCGTGACAGCGTGGGGAAGCAGAAGTGATGAGATGAAGAAAAACCTCAGGAACATGAGGGAGCGCAGATCTTATCCAAGTGACACAAAAAGCTTAACGTGGCATTTTTGTAAACTCGGAGTCATCAAAGCTCTCGTAGTCGAGCCCAACAATGAAAATGATTTTATGCTGTAAAGCTGCTTTTGAGTTTCACGTCTGGCGTTCTGAGTCCTGCGTTGGGGTCCGACCCCGACAGCCGAGCCTGACCCAGAGTTTAACACACTCAAGGTGTAAACGTGAGAGAGCAGAGTGATGAGCTGCTACGGGAGGAAATTCAACACAACGATTTCTCAACAGCTGTCTGAACTTTAGAAGAGTCAAACTGATGACACAAGCAGAGAGTTATCGGCTGCAACCCTGTGGTTTTATCCAGGACTGCAGCAAGAAAACAACCACAGCACAGACGTCACTGAGGTCACTGAGGTCACAGAGGTCACTGAGGTCACTGAGGTCACTGAGGTCAGCGTCCTGGTGCTGGAAACCAAACTGGTTTGTGTTTTTAAAGCTGTGTGCTTCCGTGTGTGTGTGTGTGTGTGTGTGTGTCAGAAATCAAACTGTGAGGCTGAAGGACACTCAGACCAGTCACTGTTTCACATATTGATGAGTGTGGCTGCATTTCCTCCTGTGTCCCACTGCACTTCCTGCTTTATTTTGAAGGGTCGTCTCCTGCTCAGCGTGATTCTGCAACACAGACCTCATCATTCGGAGCAGCAGCAGCGGTGACACTGGCCTCTGAGGGATGATGGTTCCAGTTTACTGACACACAGTCTGCATGAGGAGGTTGGTGGGGTCGAAATCTTCTGCTGGTTTGGTCAGATTCATAGTTTGGGTTAAAACCCACCCAACCTCTCTAACTTTGTCTCCAAACAGCTTAACCTGAGGCGACTCTCTCATGTACTCTTTTAATCCAGCCCGTCAGACTCCCTAAAAATCTGAGCATCGGCCTCCTGTCGCTCTGTCAGTGCCACTGTCTCCCCATCATCACACCATCACAGCTGGTCTCTCCTGTGCAGTTGCTTTGGATGGTTGGCCTGGGTATTCAAACTGAAGCATAGCTTCAACAACAGCTGTCGTTCTTCATGGCATCATCAGTTTATCCCTCCTCACTCTAGATCACATTAAATAATCAGGTTAAACAGCCCTCTCTCTCAGACACCTCCATACCTGCACAGGTATGTCACGTGGACCGGCTGCCCCCTCCTCTTCGTGGCTGCCCTCACTTCCTCCTTACTCCTCCTCTGAACTTCCTGGTCCATAATCCTTCCTCGTCTCTCAGATACAATCTGTTTTCTCAGTGTCACATAAAGGTGACTGTCAGCCTTTGTCTTTGCTGTAGCTACCACCTAGCTATCAACCTTCACTCACCTCCTCTTCTTCAAAGTCATCCCACAGAGTACCACTAAATGCTGCAGATATACATCCTCCCCTGACACCACCTTACAGTCTCCTAGCTTTCACTTTCCCCTTTCTGTGTTAGATGTAGCCCACCTGTGTGCACCTTCATCACAATCACAGTTTCATTTCTCTCTGTAACACCAAGCCCACCCAGCACCTCCGTCACCTCTGTTCCCTGCACCCGGATGTCAGAGGTCTGCTCCAATCACCACTCGCTATGATCCTGTCTGACCCTCTCCTGACCTCCACAACACTGTTCACATGCTCCACCTTCAAGGTTTCCTCTACTCCATTTCTATCTGCACCATGGAAGAACAGCTAGCATCCACCTCCAGTGTCGACTTTTCTTCCCGTCCACACATCACACACCGACCTTCCTCCATGATATCAGCAGCTTTATCAATCTGGTCGGCTATCATTGGTATCATAATGTCATGTACACTGAAGTGGACTCACAGTCAGCCTTTATTTACAGTGACTTCACTAAAAACATGCTTCATACAAATGTGGAAATAGAAGCTGTGCTCCAGGGAGAAGCAGACATGCAGTATCAACGCTCAGGCAGGATCATCCCAGTCAGGATCATCCCAGTCAGGAGGGAAATCCTGGGAAGCTCTGCACAGAGGGAGGAGAAACAACATTAGAGTAAAGAGACGAGCAAACACTCATCAGAGCCAAGGCTTCACCAACGACGTCTTCCCCGGATCGTCACGCTGACAGCGGCTGCTACCTGGAGGAGCGGCTGCTGACGAGCTCACAGGTGCTGCTTCAGCGTTTTAATTTTACACAACAATAAAACCCCAAAAGAAAAAAATGAAGATTTTCCATAAAATAAATATCTTTAGTTTCACTCTGTCTGCACAGGCAGAATACACTGGGCTTTGAAATGGTGCAAAAGGATATAAAATGAGGTCATTTTCTATATTTATGACAGAGCAGAAGCAGCAAAGGGTGTGTGTGGTGTAGGCGGGTCATCACTGAGTCACACTGATGACTGACATGATACCAAGCTGACTTCAAGCATCTAAAATATAAAACATATTTAGATTGATCTTCTTTATAATTCCAGATATCCTGCTTCATGTATCTGATGTCTTCAGTTTGTATCCACAATGTACAGAGTAGTGAAAACAAAGAAACAACATGAAATGATGAGTTTGTCCAAACTTTCCTTTTTTCTGTTCCTTCTTGGCTCCACATGAAGCTCTCTTTGCTTTGCAGTCGATTAGAGGAGTTTAGAAAAACACAAACATAAATACTGAGACGTTGTTGCATTTGGTACATTTTGAAAGATATTCACAGATTTAAACTGTCAGTGATTCATAAGCAAAAGTGAGACGAGTGTGTAAGGATCATATAAATGACTTCACAGTTCAGTGGTTTTCTCTTGGTTGCAGCACTCAGACTCATCAATAACTGCTCATGTTGTTTGTCCTGAATTTGATTTGCTCAAAAACTGAAACAGCTATTAAACAAGAGAGATTATTAACAGGGAGAAAGAGAGCAGATTTCTCCTGTTTTGGCTTCCTGTTAAATCCAGAATTCAAAATCCTGCTCCTCACATACAAGGTCTTAAATAATCAGGCCCCATCTTATCTTAATGACCTTGTAGTACCATATCACCCTATCAGAGCACTTCGCTCTCGCTCTGCAGGCCTACTTGTTGTTCCTAGAGTATTTAAAAGTAGAATGGGAGGCAGAGCCTTCAGTTTTCAGGCCCCTCTTCTGTGGAACCAGCTTCCAGTTTGGATTCGGGAGACAGAAACTATCCCTACTTTCAAGATTAGGCTTCAAACTTTCCTTTTTGCTAAAGCATATAGTTAGGGCTGGACCAGGTGACCCTGAATCCTCCCTTAGTTATGCTGCAATAGACGTAGGCTGCCGGGGATTCCCATGATGCACTGGGTGTTTCTTCTTCACTCTCTATGTGTTAAAGAATATATAAAAAAAATAAAATCCATTTTTTCCTTGTGATCTTATGTTTATGTTTATTTATAAACCCTCCAGTGTCTGTTTTCATGAACAGCAGCATCAAACCAATAACTCCACATTTACCTGCAGGGTCTGTCAGTATGTTGATGCAGGCGCTGCTCCTGAGAAAGAACACTGAATTAATTATTACGATTAACTATCAGCAGGAATAATTTAATCAGTTTATTTGTTACTGGAATCTGTTAATCAGACTGTAAGTGTAACAGAAGCAAAGATGAAAGTGTGGGGCTCACAGCTGCTTCACTCTCACGTCTCACCATTTATAAGATGAAGTTCTGCTCCAGCTGGTATCTCATCACAGACGTGGAGCTGTTTGTCAGTCCCTGCAGACAGATCAGAGTCAGCTCTTCCTTAAAGACAGTGAAACATGCTGCCTGTTGTGATGTCATGCTGGACCCCCGTAAACAACATTCAGAGCTGTTAGCTGAACCGTGCTAGCCCAGGTGGCTAATGTGTTAGCAGTTAGCAGACAGAGTGATGGCAGGAAACTAAACCAGACTTCAGCTGAACATGAAATAAAGATGTGAGACTGATCAGGATAAAGTGTCTAAACAAATACATAAATCAGCTAAACCACAGCACCTCGTTTTACTTTACTCACCTCGTCTTTTAGACTTTTGTCTCCAAATAAAGTAAATGATGACGAGAACAAGGCTGCAGACGAAGGCAGCAAGGGCTCGGATCCCCAAGTGTAACAGGTGATGGTTGGCTGGAAAAGCAAAAGAATAATTATCCGATACAATTATTAAACAAACATGATCGACTCTACATACTATTTATTAATATCATAAACACTGCTCCAAAAACTTAAAGGAACACTTCAGAGTCTAGCATCAGGCCAGATGTTGATGCACAGTTAAGCAGCAGGTGTACTTAGAGGGGCAACAATGAGACGACCTCCAACACAGGAACAGTTTTACAGCTGAAAGTCTCAGACATTGTTTCCTCCTCTTCTTTTCTGTCTGTGTTTTCACCAGTTTGACATCCGGCTAAGGTCAGTGTCTCTACTGGTAGCACTGGGTGATACTGGACCCTCCACAGGTTGCACAGGTAGTCCAGCTTCTCCAGCTGTGGCACATTGAATACGTGCCATCCCATATGGAAAAGAAATAGTAAAAACTTACATGATTTACTCATGAAAGTGGCCACTTTCTCATTACTTTCATATATTGTTTTAGAAAGTGTCCAAAACATACAAGTTTCATTATATAATTTTTCAAGGGATCTTATATCTGTTTTCACTCTGGTATGCTTTTCATACAAGTTTCACACAAGACAGATACAAACTTTATAAGATTTATATATATGTTTTCCATATGGGCAAGCTGGAAGCTTTGCTGTGTCTCAGGGCGTCTTTGAATTCAGCCTCTGTAGGTTTGTAATGTTCATGTCCATCCAACGATGTGGCATCCTTCCATTGCTAACACACGTCCTCGTTCATATTATAGATATACAGTAATAGTTTTTCCCATTGAGATCAGACACGTTTTCAAAGTCTTCCTTTAAGTTTTTTGAACAGTGTTTTTTTTTAATGTAATTCAGAACAGCTGAGCTTGTCTTACAGAGCATCATGCCTCAAACACACATGTCATTTATACTTTCTGTAAACAGCAGACCTGATGTAAGTTTGACTGAGAATTATACATTTAAACCTGTGAAGCTGACTGATGTCTTTGTTGGAGTCACACCTGACGGAGCAGATGTCACTGCTGGCTGATGAGTAACTGTTGTGGTTATTGTTGCTTTTGTTGTTGCTGAGGTTGCTTCTTTATCTTGAGAATACAACAGAGAATATAATTTCATAAACTGAAAATGAGAAAGACTGACAGAATTACACATATGTATTTTAGCCAAATATATACCATAAATAAATAAAATGCATGTTTTCAAAAAAATACAATTTCTATAAATAAGAAACAAAAACATTTGATAATATCTTGAGATTTGGAAACGATGATTGGGTACTGGATTTGTTAAAAGTCTGATTTCTGGGTCCTGACTGCCGTGTTATACAGGAGCAAACGCAGTGACGTCATCGACAGCACTGATCAAACTCGAGGGTCTAAACTAAACTCATCCTGCTCTCTGCTCTTCTTCCTCTTTGAGCTGTAAACTATGATGTGCTGGTGGCTGCAGACCCCTCAGGTTTAGCTCATTGAACATGGAGTTTAATGTGTTTTGTGTTCATGTGTCTCACCTCTGTCAGATCTCTGTCCTTTGGTCACATTCAGATAAGCAGCTGGTTTTCCATCACAGTAGTACAGTCCAGAGTCAGCAGGCTCAGCTTCTCTTATACTTAATGTTGTGTCCTCAGTGGAAACAGAAATCCTTCCTTCATTTATTTCTCCAGGGTCTCGTCTCCACGTGGGAACAGCTGATCCTCCAACATCATGAGAACAGTTCAGAGTGATGCTGCTCCTCTCTGCAACACTCACTATTGTTGTTCCTGTGAAGAATTAATGACATTTATCATTAAAGTGATTCTTTCCAACCTGCAGACTGTTAAACAGGAAGCTGTGCACTAAAGTTACAGCAACAAGAAGTGGTTAAGAAAATGGATGATGATGATGATGATGGATGCTCTCTGCTGCAGTAATATTTACAGTCGTTCATAGTCTGATGTCGTCTGACTGAATTCAGCTGCACTCGATCAGAGACTGATGAAGGATTTATGCTCCTGGTGTCAAAGCTCTGTGGTTATGCAGGGAGGTGCATGATGGGAGTTCATGCTTCACAGACACATTCGATTTAACCTGACAAAGTGTTTAAAATATGTTTGCATGTCACCTGTAACAGAGATAGATTTTAAACAGAAAATAGAAAAACATGATGTTACCTGATGGGATCACTGTCAGCTCCACAGCTGCTTCATGGTTACAGAAGTATCTGCCAGAGTCTGAGAGAGCAGCTCTGAGGACGATCAGAGACCCGTCAGCCTGTGAATCGTATCGTTTCTGTGGATCATTGATGTGTTTTATGTTTCTGTCTCCATCAGTTGTAAGTATGTCAGCTCTGCTTCCTCCACTCTCTCTGCTCCACCTCACTCCACCCTCCACAGAGTGAGGACAGCGCACAGTGACCTGCGTCGCCTCCTTAACTCCTTCATGGGTCAAACCTGCAAAAACAAACAGAGATTTTCTGAATTACAACTCAGACTGAGAAATCCACAAACCTTCAGATGTTGTGGACACATGTTAACTTATCTGTGTGTGATGGGCTGTAAAAATGTCACAAAGCTGAAAACGATTATTTTTGAGTGCACAAAAACGCTTAGTTACACAGATGAAGTGTAATCAATCAAATTGAAGACTTTTCACAGCATATTAGTATATTTTACTTAAGCTTAATAATTAGAATAATGCTTTGCTCACTTAAAATAAATGAAATAATAACTTTCTACTAAAATTGTTTATGTTGTTTTAAAATTGTTCAAAGTTAGCGTTATGTTCATACATGTTACAAATACCTGTAAATAAAACGAGTTCAGTTACTGTTTGTTGTAATCAATTTATTAATAACATAAAACCTTTAAACTAATGCAGCACATATAACAATGTAACAAATATATTCAACTAAATAAATTTCTCGATACGTAACTCATTTGGGAACTAATCTTTCTAGAAGTGAAAACAGTCGGTCCATCCTCTCCCTGCTCTCCTCTCCTCAGCCTCTCTTTGCTGCCTCATGTCCTCTCTGATCAGGTCTAGCAGCTCATCATCTCTTTTCCTCTTCCTCCCTGTTGTGGGTGGCTGACACGCTTTCTCATCGCTGTTGTTTAAGTCACCCACTGCTGCGCTTGGGCCTGGAGTGTCCTCAGGCAGAGAGGACATTAGGACAGAGGCCTGATGGAAGGCATCTGTCCTGTCAGGGGTGATCAAGGAAACACATGGGAAGACAGCAGGAACCAATCAGACACAGCGAGACAGGGCAAGCAAAAGTGAACACAATACACATGAGACAAGGACTATCAAAATAAAACAGGAAGTAGCAACACACTGAGACTCTTCACTCTGTGTGGTGTTTGTTCAGGGGAAACACGGAAACAGAACAGACGGAGCAGAAAAAGGAGAAACACAGAGAGGAAATGGATGAAGGTGAGGAAGAGAGAGAGGTAAACAACCATGGAGACAAGACTGACTTCCACAGGAAACACAGAGGAAAGTGAACAACCTGATCAGAAAGCTCAAAAGCACCAGAGGACTAAACTAGGAAGCACAAATCTTATAAATCTCTCTAAGAAAACAGCAACGATTCAGAAGTGCACAAACACAAAACACTGGGCCAACGAGCCAGAACCACGACCTGCTGATCGCCAATCAGGAAACACTAATTTCCTGATTGGAGGTTGAACTGTCGTATGAAGCACTCAGTCTTTTCTAACTTTTTATAGTCCGAACAAAATGACTGACGGATAATTTTATGACAGATTTACTGTCAGTGAGATAAAAACTGTGACGTGACGCGTCGGACACTTTGAGCTGCGTTCACACCTTTATCCAAGCACACAGTCTCACACTGAACTTCACAGCTTTTATTATCTGAGTCTTATATGTAAACTATAAATATGTAAATGTGAATAAAGTGAAAGAGTCTCACCTGCAGTGACATTAGAGCCCAGAGTGCAGGCTAACAGGCAGCAGAAGATGTTCACCTTCATCCTCACACAGTGCGAAGTGTCTGAATAGTTCCTGTGTGATCTGAGAGCAGGAACTGTGAACACGCCTGTTCTTCTTCCTGCTGCTCGTAACCACACAGCTTTACAACCACAAACCTCTGCAGACAGATCAACAAATGTAAGGACTGACGACTCACGGAGGAGGCAAAGTGTTATCAGCTGGAAACTTGTGGTTTTAACCAGAGTTGCAGGAAGAACAAATACACACGGAAACCAAAGGATATTAATAATATGACAAGAAGCCATTTACACGTCACAACACAGAGTCCACTGAGTTCAGTGGAAGTGAGTATTTTTAAAGCTGTGCGTGTCCAAGTGTGTGTCAGAAACCACACTGATCAGTCACTCATTCAGATATTGATGAAGAAGCACTGGAAGCTAAAATCCTCTTCATCAGTTCTTCACTGGGAGCACCAGATCCATGAGGCTGGGCTCTATCACACCAGGTGAGACCCCAGGTGCAGGCTGTGTAAAGATGCCACATAACAGCAGGCTGAAGGGTGTGTCTCGTCCCTTTACTGTGTCTGTTGTAACTGAGTTGTTGTGACGCAGTGTGAAGATGAGTTCCAAGACTCAGGACTGCTCTCTGTGGTGGGGGCACCTGCTCACCCCCTCCCTCAGAACAACACATCACTCAAGTAGGAATATCGATGGAGGGTTGTGGGCGGCGTAGGTCACAGTCGGGCCATTCACGTAGCCGTGCTGGCTGCAATGCGGCGACCTGGCCCTCTTTTTAATTACACTTTACTCATGATCTGGTTTTATGAGGCTTACAGTGCTGGTGCTGAAGAACAGAGCAGAGTGTAAAGATGTCTGAACTTCATAAGCAGGGATACGGCATCCACCTGCCTCAGGCGAGCGTCTGGAGGAGCCTAACCTCAAAGATGAATATCTGCATAGTTACATATATCCAAATCCCTCTGAAAACCAAACACTTATGATTTAACCAATAACGCCTTTATTTATTTAATCCAGGTAAAAAGTCTCATTGCCATCTCTGTTCTAAGAGGCCGGGTCTCTGTTGGCATTCTCATTAGACACCCTGCTAGAGGGTGTGGGGTGGGGGTGGGGGCACAGCCCCGTCCTCCAGGGCATGAAGCAGGTATGGAGGAGATCAAAACTCCAGACATCCAGAGGCCCCCAGAACACCAGAGACCAAGGAAGACCAACAGAGGGGCAGCTGCGCCACTGTCCCAGAAAAAGCTGAGGAGAGTCCCAGATGAGGGGTCACTCAGCAGCCGCGGAGCAGAAGCCAGGGGGGGTTGCAGTGACGTGCCCGTGAGCTCCGCCGGCAGCCAGCTGTGCCAGAGTGACCGAGCCCCAGGCCGAGAGGCCGAGGGCACCCCACCCCCGAAGGGGCCCGAGCGAGCCCCAGGCTCCAGGCCCCGATAAGCAGCCACCAAACAGTGAGCCGGTGGGTAACTGGACGCCCATCCCCGGACACAAAGAACCACCAACGCACCGATGTCTGAGGGCGTCTGCCACTGGCAGGGGAAGTGGTGGGGGGAGACCTCCATACCTTGGAGGGCCTTGGATGTGCCCAGAGAGGTGGCGTCTGATACCTGACCTGACATATGGACACAGACATACAGGCACACACAGATACAAACATCCATTCCCACCTTCATGCTCTCATATGCACTTACTCCACACTCAACCAACGTGGAGACAGACATAAAGAGACACTGTACACACAATCACACTCCCCAAGCGTACTCTAAGAACCGGGTCTAGGTACCCTTGCCCCTGGAGGGGGAAACTGCACCCAGACCCAGGTGGTGTTACCCTTTTCCCTGGGGTGGGGAGAAGCAGACCGCCCCAACTCCGCAGCAGCAGGGAGGCCCCACACTCCAGACCCCAATCGGACGGCCAACTCCTCCTCCCAGCCCCCCCCCCCCCCCCCCCCCCCCCCCCCCCGCCGCCGCCTTTTTCAATTATTTAACCTAATTGAAAAAGTCGCTCTGTTGATGAATTCCCACTGTAGAAACAGGCTCTAAAAACAATTTAATGACATTTTTTATTGCCTTAATTTTCTAAATGAATTTGTTTACAGTTTTACAGTACACACACATCTGTACTGTCAACATATTAAAAAACATTTTAGAATAAAAACATTCTGTCAGAGCAACATTTCACCTGATGACAGCGTTCAGGACTGTTTGGTTTTTTTGTATTCATGTTTTCAGATTGTATTATGACTAACAGTAACACACACAGGTTTTTACAATAATTCAGAATAATCTCTACATATACATGTTATATGTTCCCATAAACATCTGTGCTGAGTCAGATTGTTCCTGACAGCAGGACATTCAGGTGAAGCTACACTGGTCCGGCCTGCTTCTTGATGCTTTGGGTTTCTCCAGTAAGACATACGTGTTGTCGACGAGCTGTGAAGAACCTGTGGACCATAAACATCATCAGTCTGAGTGGGTTGTGTGTAACAAACACACCTGTGCAGGTTTGGTGTGTTCACAATGAGTTTGTGTAAATGAGGTGCTGATCATTAAAATTACCTTTTTTATTTCCATCACTAAACGTGGCACCAATCACAGAATATGGAGAATCTGCAGGAGGAAATGAAAATAAAAACATTTAAATTTATCACAGAACCTCTCATTTAGATGGGACTGTAAATAGTGATGGCAGCACAGGTGTTACTGGTGTTGTTTCCAGTCTGTGGCAGCTCAGCGATGGTGTCGTATGTGGCATCACTGTGGTTTGATCCTCCTGTTAAAATGTTTATCAAACAGTCTTCATCAGATCCAAGTAACAGTCCAGTTTTAAGCTGTTATACACAACAAATCAACATTTTCAGCTTTAGAAGACGCCAGATCCAAAAATTTGATCACACAAAATAATTTTGGGTTATCCAAAAATAACTCATGTGTGGCTCTTTTAGTACACGTCCAAATCAGAAGCAAGAATTAAAGTTACCTTTATTATTTCCAGCATGAAAAGTGGAAGCAGTCAAGGAATGTGGAAAATCTGTAAATGAAATATTTTCATTAGATGCAGCATGAAGGTGGAAGGAGATGAAGTATCAGCAGAAGGTTTGCTTAAATCATGTGACTGTGAAGGTTCAGTGCAGCACAGGTGTTACTGGTGTTGTTTCCAGTCTGTGGCAGCTCAGCGATGGTGTCGTATGTGGCATCACTGTGGTTTGATCCTCCTGTCAACAACAAGTCTCAGTAAGAGTTTACATCATTTTTATTTGTGTTCATAAACACAGTGTTCAGTGACATGATGACCCTGATGAGCAACATTTTGCTGGAGAGTCAGTAGTACGGCAGGACCAATGTTTTTTTTCCACCTGCCTCGACCAAAGACTACTTGGATCATCTCTCCATGGAGGGAAAGTGAAAATACAAACTTATATAAAAATATTCTGCATCGACAGCTTTGTTTAAATCCCTGAAAGTGTCGACGTCTCTCTCAGAGCTCCTGTTTGGTGACATGACAGCAGTACGAGTCGTCACACTGCTGCAGGATGAAAGATTTCAAAGTACAGACAGCTGCTTAGCTTTTCCATCTGGAGGGTAAATGATGAGGTGAAGAACGAGCTAGCTTAAACGAGCTACCACGTGTAAATCTTCGGCTTCGTTGGCTTGGACATTTACAGTGTACGGCCAGAAGAGTTGTGCTAGTATTAATTTGTCCCATCAAGCTTGTGTCATAGCAGTAAAGCTGACCAAGTATTTTTCCAATGTCAGGTAAATCATTACAGCCTACAGCCAGAGTCGCTGTGGAGAAGCACAGGTCGGCCTGCACAGCAGGGTTAGGAGAGGTGTGCTCACATGCTGGTGCCCTACGCACTTCAGGCAGTGTTTACAAAGATGTGTTTCACCAGAATAAATTGAAACACCACTGACGTCTGGTTGTAGGTTTTACTAACTTAGTTTAAAAAAAGGATTTTTGGGTATTTCTAAAATTTTTGTGGGTGGAAAAATTAAATATTGTCACGATCTTACAGGGAAATTAAAATAGTTTTATATGCCAATGACCTTCTTTGGGTTATTATACTTTTGTCTGGTTGCCTCCTCACTGCATATGACAAGCTAAATGTTGGCTGGTATGTTACATTGTAATGCAGCTACTGAGAGTGATGCATAGGGCTGAGAACTGATAAGAATTTAGCCATTTTGATTCCATTATTGATATCTCTTACTGTAATTGGCTCCACTTTGAGAGTCACTTCTACACACCTACAGGCTACAGCCCCACACTGCAACACAGATCCCAGTCCTAATGAGGACACACGTGATCTTTCTCATAGTATTTAGCTATGAACACAAAGCCGACAGCACAAAGCTGAAAACCAGCACAGACTTTATAGTGGTCGTCATGGTGATTCTACTTCAGAAACATGAGCAGGTAGAAACGGAGGCTGCAGCCTGACTGCTCATCAGCGTGTTAGCTGTTGAAGTTCAGGCTCTGGCAGCAGGACTGGGCTCTGCATACACTCAGCTTTAACACCACTCTGGGTTCTTGGCTAGCTTAGTGTTAGCATGCTGTCTGCGCAGATGCTGGCAAAGAGCCGAAGTCATTTCAACAGCGTTGTGTGGTTGTTTCTGTTCTGGATGCAGTTTCCACTTTAGTGTTGCACTCTTGTCGATTTGTGCAATAAAAATAAAAGTTATGTCCAGACTGCACGGTTGTTTTACTCCTTCCACACACGAACTGAAATCAGCTGATTATAGTGGAATGATAAGTGGGATCAACAGACAAGCAGACTAACACTTCCCAGGAACTGGATTTCTGGGAACCGGTCCTCTACAAGAACAGATTCTCTAATCTCATCCCCACTGATGAATAAGTAACGATGCTGTGAACTCTGAGTTTAGTTTGTTTAACAGTAAAAGTCAAAGAATCAAAGATGGATTCTCTGGAGAGTTTTAAATGACCCAAGTACCACAGGCGTGATTACAGAATGGACTTCAAGACAAAGATCCAATAACTACAAGATGTAAGTTAAAAATATAAATGGAAGCAGGTTTCATTTCTGAAACCATAGATGATTCTGTAGCGTCTAAAAACAATATAGAAACCTTACCTGGACACTCTGTCATGCAGTTTGCAGATCGTAGTCCTGAGAAAACAAACTGAATTAATTCAAACTCAGCAGGAAATCATTTTGTCAGAGTTTGTTCTCGCTCTGTTTTTGTACTCTGTTAATCACTAATAACCACCTGCTGAATACTACAAGCAGCTACCGTGGAATCATTTCAGATCACCTGACTGTAACTGTCACACTGCATGAATGCTGACAGATGAAACTGTCACAGCTGCTTCACTCTCACGTCTCACCATTTATAAGATGAAGTTCTGCTCCAGCTGGTATCTCATCATAGACGTGGAGCTGTTTGTCATCCCCTGCAGACAGATCAGAGTCAGCTCCTCCTTGAACGTTAGTGAAACCTGCCTGTGATGACGTCTAGCTGTGAGAGCATTATTAACAATCTTTTAGCTGGTGCCCAGTTACCTAACAGACCTCCTCGACGTGTAGAGCCCCAGAGAGCGCTCAGATCCTCTAACCAACTGCTCTTAGCGCAACAAAGGCCCCGACGAAAGACTAGAGGTGACCGAGCTTTTGCAATTGCCACACCCAAACTCTGGAATGATCTTCCTATCGTCCGAATGTCAGATTCCATTCAATCGTTTAAATCGCGCTTAAAAACTCACCTGTTCCATCGAGCTTCTGAAACAAACTAGTTTGGACTTCCAGCTGTTCTGCATTTGTGCCGTGTAACTGTAACTATAACTGCTTTTAATTGTTTTTAACTGTTTTTGTTGCCTTTGTTGTAATCTGCTTTGCTTCCTTGTGTTTGATGGACACTGTCCTTTTTAAATGTGCTATAATAATAAATATTGATTGATTGATTGGTTTAGCTAATGACACTGATCTAGAATTTGATAAACCTGCTCTTATCTTAAAAGTACCAAAACACAGTGTGAATGCAGCTGTGAGCAAATGCTTTACTTTGACAGGCTGATAAACAGAAGAGGACACACGTCACACAGATGTCAGCATTTACAGCAGCACCTCTGCTCATAATTGTACGTGTGGCCTGAAAAAGCCTTTTCTGGTCCTGTAATCTATGCTGTTCCAATGGTGGATGTTCATATTATTCAGTAACCCTGTGAGCTAAAAGCCCAGGCTTCACTCTGCTCTAAAACACTCTTATTCACAGGAGGCTGACGAGTACGAGCGGCTTGTTTCACACAGAGCGTGAAGTGAGCAGCTGCAGACGGGCAGTCATCCAAAACTACTCAGTCCAGGAATCCAGCAGTCTGAGGGGGCACCGCTAAACTGTGATGTGTCCTGACCACTTATCTACAGGTCGTGACTCAAAAGTGAGGCTGAGATTAAAATTTCGAAAAATCTAATTTATGAGATTAAATAAATTGTGTGAATGGAATAAAGGCAGAGCTGAAAAGAAGCAGGGAAATAGAAAAAACAAGGAACAAAAAGAAAAGAAAAGCATCAAAACTGAGTCACATTTTAAAGTTTTACAGAGTGTCGAGTGTTGGAGGCAGACTGCTCCAAAGTGCAGAACCGCTACAGCAAAGGCCCAGTCTCCTCTGCTTCGACCAGCATCAGCTGATCAGCTGACCTCAGAGATGTGTTAGGACAGTGGTGTTACGTCAGGACAGGCAAATCTAAAAACAGACATGAATGAAACAACAAACCAAAGCGATCTCTCTCCTCTCAGAGCTCCTTGGTTTGTACATCCATCCTTTGCATTACTGCCATCTTGTGGCCACAGCTGGCTACTGTCACTAAAAGCTGCACTTATTTCAGACTCGTAGCGAAGTGTGTCAGAGGGCGTCTGTCTGTCCTGTTCACACTGAATGAAGCTGGCGAGCTGAGAGGCTGCAGCTTCTTCCTGTGTGCACATTTACATTGTGTTTAAACTGCTGTGACTTTAACAGTAAACTGATGGGAGAGCAGCATGAGAGGCAAGCTGCTGCTTCACTGTTCTGAGGTCAGTTACTACCTGCACCAGCTAGCATTAGCTGAGTGCTGTGTGTAATGTAGGACCTTAAACAGAATATAAAGTATTTAAGATGTACTTAATATTCTGGGGAAATAAAGTAGGTATTTATTTAACTGTGGCAGTACTTAGATTTTACAATTCTTCAGCCAGCAAGGAGTGCAGTATGTTTTAATCTGATTGAATTTATCTTGTTAAATAGGTAAATAGTGGAGGAGGATCCTTTGTTTGCATGTGTAATTGGCGTTGGGGTGGAGGGGGGCATCGCTTCTGCTTGCCTTTCTGTAAAAGTCGATCCTAAAACGTACTGGAAGCCATAACGGGGGAAATATGGTCTCGCTTACGTGTGCCTGTCAGACGTCGAGCTTCTTCTTTCTGATTAAGTTACAGAAGACAAAGCAGAGCCCGGCTGATTCCATTTGTTATTACATAAACATCATTCCATAGCAGACCAGCTGGGATGCAGCACCCAGCGGGTGCAGACAACACTATGGTGGGAAGCTGCCGTGAATGTCATAGAAGTTGGTAACAGAGGTCAGATACAAGCGCCTGAATCCACTGGTGGAGAGGTTTAAAGGAGCTCCTGAATAAAACCGAAGACAGTCCATCGAAGAAGGAACGAGGAACAGCTGTTAGGAAGTCACTACATAGTTTTTAAACCTCACTGATGCGTCTCCTGTGACCTTTCTGATTTCTTCAAAAGAACCGAGTGAAGGAAGCTAAACTGGACCACAGCAGATATGTGAGAATGATGCGACTAACATGTCTAAACCAATGAATAAGTCATGTAAACCACAGATTCTGGTCATGTTTCACTTTACTCACCTCGTCTGCTGGACCTGCATCTCCACATGAAGTAGGCAGTGATGAGGATGAGGATGGAGAGAAGAAGAAGACCAGTTCCTATCAGGAAACTCTGCACTGGAAAAGCTGGACAAGGTCAGAGTGATGAACACGGATCATGCATCACATACATGGACACTCTGTAATATTTGATATATAAACACATCAGACCTCACTCTAAAGGTCATTTATACTACAGGCCAGAAGAGATGAACATGTTTACATTTAAATCTGTTAAACTGCACTCGTTAGATTCTTTGATGCAATCATACCTGATGGAGCATCGGGGGGTGATGCAGGTGTTACTGATGCTTTATGAGTTATAGTAGAAGTTGTTGTTTTTGTAGTAGGTGGTGGTGGTGTTGTGGTAGTTGTTGTTGCTGTAGTAGTAGAAGTTGTTGTTTTTGTAGTAGGTGGTGGTGGTGTTGTGGTAGTTGTTGTTGTTGTTGTTGTCATCTTATTATCTTAAGTACAGAAAAAAGAAAATATAGAAACATAAACATAACAGCTTAAAAATCAACAATTGAACTTGAAATATACGAGTTGGTTAAAAACAAACTGACAAACTCCACATACAAACAAAAACACAAAAACTGAAACTAAAAAGTAAAAAACTGAACTGAAGAATTTCACATAACATTTTGTGATTTGTAAACAATGACTGGATGCTGTCTGACTGATGCTGATTAATGTCACGGGGTGAAGGTGACATGTTTTAACTTTGTGTTTTTAAGCATTTGTGCATGAGTTGCTGTGTTTTATCATTTTTAATCTTTAATAATGTACAGTGTTTTATTTGTATTTATTTGTACAGTTTCATTGCATGCTTTTATTGTGTATATTGTTGACGTGTTCCCGGAAGACTTCCAGGCATGCCAGTTAAGACTGTGACCAATCAGGGTTCGCCCTTGGCCACAGCAGCCAGGGAGGCAGAAGAACAGCACATCAAGAAGGCCCTGAGTAAATGTGGTCATCCCAGCTGGACTTTTGTCAAAGCTGGGAAGGCTCCTAAAGAAAGCTCCAGCTGGTCCAGGAGAGAAGGACAACCGCTGCCTAAGGGAAAACCTGTAGTGATCCCGTACGTGTCAGGGGTATCGGAGCAGCTGAGACACATTTTTTCTAAACACCGGGTCTCTGTGGCTTTTAAACCCCAAAACACGCAGCGTCAAAAACTGGTCCACCCCAAGGATCGGGTCCCCGACACAAACAGAGTAACATAGTGTACGCTGTTAAGCGCCAGAAGGATTGGCAGGATTTATACATCGGGGAAACCAAACAACCTCTGGCTGAGAGGATGGCACAACACAGAAGAGCCACCTCGTCAGGCCAGGACTCTGCAGTCTATTCACACCTACAGGCCAGTGGACACTCTTTCAGTGATGAGGATGTAACATCCTGGACAGGGAGGAACGCTGGTTTGAGGGCGGAGTCAAGGAGGCCATTTACGTGAAAAGGGAAAGACCATCTCTGAATGGAGGAGGGGGCCAAAGGGTACATCTGTCACCATCTTACAATGCTGTGATGAACAGAATAAACTTTTGGTGACTGGTCAATTGTGATCGAGAACACTAAAGTAAGAGGGGTGGGGGTGCACACAACGGGAGGCGACTGACTGTGGCTTTCCTCCTGTCCCTCAGGAGAGAAGTGGTGGAGATATGAAGTCTGGAGGACGCCGTCAGGTTCACATCTTTAATGGACCATTCATGGGACTTTTAGTGTTTTAGTGGACTACACTGGAATTTTATTTGGCTGTGTTATTTTATTTTGATTCTTGTTTCCCTGGCCAGGGTTTTGATTCTGTTTTGTGTGTGAATTTCATATTCCCTACTGCCTTGGCTCCTCTACTGCTTTTCCCGTTTAGAAGGGTTTCCCTTCTTTGCATAGATACCATCTGCTTATATTCATACCCACAAAGTATGTGTCTGGTTATGAGACAGAGCCAGGGTGTTGTGTGGACAGCCCAGTTTGAAACACAGATGTCCCAGTGAGTTACAAATAACATAAGAAAGTGACATATGAACTAGACAGACAGACGGACGGACAGAGTCCTTTAGCATGTTTAATGCTCTGGTTCTTATTTAGCACTTTTCTACTCTGAGCACTCAAAGCGCTTTACATAACTTGCCTCATTCACCCATTCACACATGCACATTTTTGTCTGCGCTTTCTATTTAAGTGCCTCTAACATTCACATGCATTCATACTCTGGATGCATTAAAGAGCAACATGAGGCTATCGTCTTGATGCACGCTCATTCATCCAGGTAAGTAAATCTCCAGAAGTTGATTCTGTTCATCTGGACGTTTTCAGTGGGAGAAACGTTTCTCATCCAGGTGACTTCTTCAGTCTCAGCTGACTGCAGGTTTCCCCAATCTTATAAACAGGATTACGCAAACAACATTTGCATAATGACTGAAACTAGCACCACTGAATGATGGGCTGTTCCTTGATCATCAATATGCAAATTCTCATGACCATTGAGGTTAAAAGTCATGTGCATGTACTTGACTGCAGCTCCACAGCTTCTTTAATGAGGAGGGGATGAGTCAGTGAGTTGTCCTACAGTTCACCAACTTCTCTTTTGTCTGTTTGTTTGAATGTTGTTTTATTGTTGGACAAGTTGTTTCAGAAGGTCACATTTACTTCCTCAAAGTTCAATCTAAGAAGAGTAAAGATGTTTGTGGAGATGTCCATAACTGCTCGAGCTTTGTAACATCCTAGAATGACTGATACTCGCCCACAGTCAGCATCTTTGTGCTGTAGTTTGTAATAATCTCGTCACATCTGAAGATCATTAAGATATTTTTGCTCTATCAAAAACTTCCAGCTTGTCTGATGAAGAATTTGCTTCTTAGTCATAATTTAAATGGAAACATCTGCTGGTTGTGTTTTAGATTTGTAGTTCATCTGTGATAGAAGCTGCGAATGCATTTTATTAAATTTAATGGTGACATTACTCGGCCTCCATGCTCAGTGTGGGTCCACATTTAGGTAAAACACTGACACCACTCTCATGTCTGTATGGTAGACTTGTAGGCAAGACCGCCTAAACCAAGACCAAGACAAGACCACCAAAAGTGGTCTCGAGACATTCAACTGGACTGTATGGTAGGAATAATCCAGCAGGAAGATTTTCTTAGATCAAAGTTTGTTGGAAACTCTACAAAAACATTTCTGTGTTATTTTTGTGTTCATGTGTCTCACCTCTGTCAGATCTCTGTCCTTTGGTCACATTCAGATAAGCAGCTGGTTTTCCATCACAGTAGTACAGTCCAGAGTCAGCAGGCTCAGCTTCTCTTATACTTAATGTTGTGTCCTCAGTGGAAACAGAAATCCTTCCTTCATTTATTTCTCCAGAGTCTCGTCTCCACGTGGGAACAGCTGATCCTCCAACATCATGAGAACAGTTCAGAGTGATGCTGCTCCTCTCTGCAACACTCACTATTGTTGTTCCTGTGAAGAATTAATGACATTTATCATTAAAGTGATTCTTTCCAACGTGCTGATTGGTTTAAAGGTGGACGTCAACAGGAAAGAGGAGGACAGGAAGCACAGAGAGGGCTGCAGCCGACAGCGTTCATTGTTTTAACTGTTTCACTTCATCCATTTCTATTTATCTGTTTCCATCAAACTGGAGCTCAGGCAGCAACAACAGCACAGACAGACACGAGTCCACACAGTAGATCTGTGCACTGCCCCCTGGTGGCAGCACACAGCTACTACAGGCTGTGTGAAGCTGGCCCGAGCCGCCACTTGAAACAGGAAGTCTGCGCTCTGACTCGATAACCACGGTGATGATACCGGTTATCTCTGCTAGCGTTTTAGGTTTTTGATGTCAAAGCAAAGACAGAATGACATCATCAACATAAAGTCGATCACTGCACAAAAACCCAAAAATGCTTCAGTGTGATCATATCAGCTGAAGTTCAGATGCACTGGTTTGAGTTTACAGAGAGCAGAGATAAGACTTTTATTATTATGTAGCTGCTCACTGGTTACTGCAGTATGTGAGGTTTACACATGAAGAACATTACAGTTATTACTTTATATAAAATGCAAACGCAGCATTTATTAACACACTGATGTTTGAGGGTTTTTTTAAATCAGAAATGCTTTTTAAAGAGAAAGCAGGTTAATGCTGATAAAGTCTGATGTTACCTGATGGGATCACTGTCAGCTCCTCTGCTGGGTAACTATTACAGAAGTATCTCCCAGAGTCTGAGGGAGCAGCTCTGCTGATGATCAGAGACCCGTCAGCCTGTGAACTGTATCGTTTCTGTGGATCATTGATGTGTTTTATGTTTCTGTCTCCATCAACAGTGAGTATGTCAGCTCTGCTTCCTCCACTCTCTCTGCTCCACCTCACTTTACCCTGTAGATAGTAAGGACAGCGCACAGCGAGCTGCGTCCCCTCTGTAACTACTTCACGGGTTAAACCTGCAAAACAAAAACATTTTTAAAATCATGTCTCAGACTCACAGAGTACACGTTAACATCACATGACTCTCTGTCTCATGAAAAGTGACCTGAGTGTTACTCTGTGCTCTGTCCTCAAGTTTAAGTTCAATAAAATTCAACGTTGAGCATCACACGATCATCCTGACAGAAGGAAGGAAGATAACTGACAGGATGTTAGGAAACAGCAGGATATTTGCTGTCCTATGAATGTTTCCTGATTGTAAATTCTTAAAGTTTTAGTCTGAAAATGATTATTTCATTATCTTATTATAAATCAATCAATAAAAAGCTGAACTTCAGGTCAAAAATCACTGTTTTCAAAACAGTTCGTCTAAAACAAACAGAGAATTTCATTTTTAAAACTTTTCTTCCGGAAGATGAAACGTGAAGTTTGAACTACATTCACACCATAACTCGACTTCCTGTGGTCGTGTGTCTGCTTCACACTTTGAACTCGTTTTCTATAATCTTGTGAAATCCCTGAAACTACAAACACCAACACAAATGCACATGTGTGAAAACTATAAAGTATATCAGACATTAATGCAAAGTGTCCCACCTGGTGTGACATGACCGCTCAGAGCGCAGGCTAACAGGCAGCAGTAGATGTTCACCCACATCCTGACAGGCTGAAGTGTCTGAACTCACAGTGACCACAGTCTGTGTTTGAACAGAGAACAGGAAGTCAGCGCGTCTGTGAACACGCCTGCTCTTCTATTTCTGAGGTTCTGTGGTCAGAGAACAGACACGTTCTCTCTTTATTATAACCTGTTACACTTGTTTCAAATCCAGTGACTGTAACTAAACTCACCGACTGCTGTTAGAACTCAGACACACAGATACATGATGGAGATTCATTTGGTGACATTTTAGTGTTTTTCGTTCTTCGTGTATTAGACAGAGACATCTTTCATGGATCAGCAGACGAAGACAGATATAAATGAGGGTCGTGGATGAACTGAAGTGATGCTGTGTCCAGTTTAGATTAAAATGAAAGCTCCTGGAATCGACGCAGAGGTCTCGAGGTAAGAGCCTCTCCACTACAACCTGGAAGGAGCCAATAGATGCTTTGCATCCCGTAGCTGAGGTGCTCCACGTGTGTCCTGCCCTGACCCTGGGGCAGAGCCAGAACCTGATGGACACATCGTGTCTCCCAGCCGGTTTGGAAATGCTTCACTGCCCCCCCAGGAGAGCTGCAGGAGGTGGCTGGAGGGGAGCGAGTCCACGGTGAAGACACTGACAGCTGCTGATTTATGATCAGTGGAAACTGAGAGGCTGACAGGAAGTCGTCTTCACTCTGCAAGATAATTCCTCCACAGCTGATTTCTAACTGATCTCTGATCTGTAGAAGAGCTCTACCTGTATAACTTCCTATCAATCAGCTATCAGGAGCTAAATCATTCCCTTGCACACAGACAGACTCTTAAAAGAGTCGAGTGACGTGGTTACAGTCATCAGAGATCATAATTAATGTTAGAGTCACACAGCTCATATCTCTGTGTGGAGGAACAGTCATGGAATGGTAAATGTCCTGTATTTGTACAGCGCTTTACTTGGTCCCCAAGGACCCCAAAGTGCTTTACACACACATTCACACACACATTCACACACAGGTGATGGCAGCTACATTGTAGCACAGCCATCCTGGGGCGCACTGACAGAGGCGAGGCTGCCGGACACTGGCGCCACCAGGCCCTCTGACCACCAGCAGTAAGTAACAGGTGAAGTGTCTTACCCAAGGACACAACGACCGAGACTGTCCGAGCCGGGGCTCGTACCCGCAACTCTTGAGCCACGATCGCACCTGGAAAGTTGATAAGAGGAGCTGGGAAAAGAAAAAGTTTCAACCTGAGATGAAACTTTCTGAACATCCAGGATAAAAACATGGAGGCTCTGCACGAGTTAGAATCTGAAGGCAGAACAGAAAAACAGTGCTGAGGTTAAAGTGAAGGTGGCAGAAATAATCATGTGATGACAGCAGAGTTGAGTTTGTCAGTGTGAGAAAGCACAAGTGATAAAAACAGTGCAGCAGCTCAGTCGCCCACATCTGAAGGCACAAAAGGCTTCACTGGGGATTATTTTGAACTGAGAATCATGCAAAGCTGTTCTAAAACAAGTGGCTGTAAATGAGCACATGAGGTTCTTTGTAAGTGGAGCTTTATTAGTAAGCGTTTGTGTTTTTGGTGGTGGCTCAGTGCACACAGTGAAGTGTTAGTGGTGCTCTGCAGTGAGTGAATTTATCATTCTGCATGGCATCACCACACGGCTCGTTAGCCGGTCTGATCACCTGTTTTCTGCACAGGAGAAACTCGAGTGACACCACACAGCCTGGCCCAGGAAACACAGACTGGATATGAAACATGGACATAAGATTCAGATGGAAACGTAAAGCCAGCGTGGAAGCGTTTAAAGCAGGGGGTTAATGCACTGATTGGAGGTGGAGAACAGGTCCTGCTGGATGCCCTGAGACCCCGCCCACCACTGCAGAGCCTGGTTAGTGCCGTGGAGGATGGAGGACACAGTCCATGGAGTTTTCCCAGTTTGTGTCTTTGGTCAAAGTTTACTTCTAACTGAAACTGAAAGCGAACGGCAGCTGCTGCACAGAGGAAGTGAGAAAATAGCAGCGTCACCGTCGTCTATCTTAGTCTCAACACAGAGACCTCGGCAGGTGTCGCATACACAGATATAGATACATGAGCATCTATATCTCACGTAGCTAAGGGTTAGGGGTTTATCAGTTTCAGTGTCAGTCTGTCGACCTCGATGCTCCTCCCTCTGTGCTGCAGGCTGTGCGAGTCCACGGTGAAGACACTGACAGCTGCTGATCTGTGATCAGTGGAAACTGAGAGGCTGACAGGAAGTAATTCAGATAATTCCTCCACAGCTGATTTCTAACTGACCTCTGTCTGTCTCACTTCCTACCAATCAGCTATCAGCAGCTAAAAGCAGCACAGACGTAGAGCCATTATAAACTGTTGCATCCGCTTGTTTTTACTCGTGGCTCCTGTAGTGTTTGTTTTGGACTCTTATTCTTTTTTTGTTCATCAAATGATTTGTGATGCATTTACTGCTGCAGTTATACAGCTGAGACCTTTATTTGTGGAGGTAAAGCCAGTGAAGGTTACAAAGAAGCACTGAGGGAGTATAACGAGCTGCAGACAGCAGTGCAGTTTAAAAATGTCAGAATTCAGGTTTCTCAGTGATTATCAGGTTAGAAGGTTTCGTTTTAGCCTACAATATTCCAGAGGAACCCCAACATTCAAACAGTGTGGAAGACGAATGAGCTTTTAACAGGAAGAGACGTCCAACAGAACCAGGCTCAGGGTGCGACTGCCATCAGCTGTGATTGGCTGGAGCGTGAGAGGAGAGAAAAGAAAGGAGGAGCCACTTGCATTAACATCTGCCTGGTTGTTAGCGCCGTTGCCTCACAACAACAAGGTCCTCGGTTCGACCTCACCACCAGGCCGGGCCTTTCTGTGCACCAACCAGAACCAGAAGTATGTTTGAGTAACAGTAATAATTGTAACATGCAGTCTGTGGGGAGCGACTCACCTCTGGAGAGAGCCTCCGGTGGAAACTGCAGGAACTGCAGCTTTTACTTCAGCTGATGTTGCTTGGTTACAGTCACCACTACATTTGACCTCTGACCTTTGCTTCAAGGTCAGTAGATTGAGCTGAAGGTCAAAGTGTTATAATGCGATGCATTTAAACCTGCTTCTTTCAGCGTTGTTTGTACTGTCAACATATCGACATGTAGAGATTCTTTAAGGTATTTGGACAAATGTTATACAGAGAAAATTTTCTTTTTTTTCACAGAAGCATTTTTACAGACAGTGTCACGAGAGAGGAGGAGGAGCTAAACACAGACACTTGAGGCGTGAGTGAGGTTAAACAGAAAGCGAGCCGTTTATTGAGGCTGGAATATTAACATGAAGAAAGGCAAAAATGTGAAACTGATACGAGACTAACTGACTAAACTGGGAAAACTGAACAAAAGCACAGGGAAACTGGGACCAGAGGACTGGACCATGATGAGAGACACACGAGCCACAACAGACAACCTGACCGAGGAAAACAGACACAATGTCCCAATTCAGGGTCTGCAGCCTTAAAAGCTGCATTTGAAGGCCGAGTACATCACAGCAACGTGACGAATGCTTCTCCAAATGCCGCTGACAAATGCGTCCTTCATTTCCCCGAATCTGAAGGATGGGTCGAGTGTATCCTTCGTGGCCCGATCTATCCCAGAATTCATAGGGTGGTTGTTGTGGATAATTCTTCTGAAAAAACATGGCAGATGGCCGAAGAGTAAACATTCAGAAGTAAGTACTGAATATTATGTCACTTATTTATGTGCGAATGTTTAATAATGAAGAACATTAAAACATTCCTGTTGGCCACATGGCGGCACAGTTATGTGACATTAGTGACGTTTGTACTAACTTGGTTTTAAAGCTTTTACTTTATACGCCGTTCAATAGTCGACCTTAATCTTGAAGAGAATGTGATGATTTTATGGATAATTAAAGTCAGTCATATATCCACAAACACAACAAGCTGAAAGTCAGTGATGCTGCTCGGTTTGCAGTCCTGAACATCACGGCACAAGCAGGATTCACTGCACTGTTAATGTTAGCTATGTTATATTGCTGCCTCTGCTCGGTGGTGTCGAGCCAAACGGACTTTAACGTGTGTTTGAACGAGCTGACGGTTCACTCGTTAAGCTGAAAGAAAGATGCTTTAATCACAGCAGTCACACATGTGTCCACTGGACCATCTGGAACTCTTCTTGTTTACACTCGTAATAACACAAACACTAAATCCTGCTTCTCTGTGCTGTTGTGTAGCAGTGTGTACACCTGAGACTGTCACCTGTCTGTCTGTCCTGCACTCTCTCTCTGTTTCTTTCTCTCTGATTGTGGAATAAAAGTATGAACATGTGTTTATAAGTTACACTTGTGTTTGAATCCTGCAGCTTATCACACATTTGATTTCCATGTGTGACGACTGCAAGTGTCCAGAGTGAGGACAGACTGAGGGACCCACTGCTGCACATCATCTGTGAGGCTTTGCAGCCCTGATGATCCACCAGGACAAACTCAGCAGTGTGTGAGGAAGAGGAGGAGGAAGAGCCAGCAGCAGCTGACAGATGGAGAGAATAGACAGACTGTTCCCTGTTTGTGAAGGACTGCTAGGAAAGTTTAACATCACTGTCTGTCCTGAATCAGTCTTATTAGGTAATGTTCAAATAATGTGATCATCCAGTGTTTTCAGTGTGGGAGAAAGTACTCAGGGCCTTCAAGTTACACACTATGAAAGGCAGCAACAAGTTTAATGTTCAGAAACCTAAAGTCTGTATCAGCAGCAGAATGGAGCTAAAAATAAATGTTGGTTTCAGTTCTATGAAGCTTTGAGTGTTTTGGATCAGTAGCTGCTGTGTTTGTTGCATCATATTGCTGTAATTGTTTATATGCTTTATATATTCTGAGCTAAGTTGATCTATAGTGTTACATCATATTCTATAAGGATGTTATGTGTTTGTAGACTTTCTGCCCAGTTTGACCCATTTAGCAGAAGTCAGCCTGTTTAAGGCTCTGATATCTATTCTGTCTGTGTTACAGCTGTGTGTTTTTGTTGTACTGTGTCTTTAAGACTCTACAGGTCCTTCCTGATTGGAGAGCTGGTGGCGGCTGGCCTCGCCAGGTGGCTGTTTTTAAAAACACCCCTGCCCAGCAGTTGAGGGGCAGCAGCTGACAGCAGCAGCTGACCTGACCCTGACTTCCAAACCTTGTGTTATTTGTGTGTGGTTCCTCTGATTTACTGAACTTTGTATATAGTGTGTAAATTAGTCTTCACTTGTAAATAGACACTGAAACAGAAGGGGTGAGCTGTCTTATTATTTTATTGTACTGTTTTCTCCTGTTTATTTCAGTTAGGTGTAGCGTGTCTTTTGTTTGGTTTTGTTCACATACGGTTTTAGAAAACACCTCCTCTCCTGACTTAGCTTATTTTGTTTGTTATTTTGGCCTTTGTTCACCCCGGAGTTAAGTTTTCAGTGTAGACAAATAAACCACTGTTTACTTAAGAGATTGTTTTTTCTGTATATGGTTTTTCCTTTTTAACTGTTGTGCTACGTTCCTGTACCCCTAGACTGGGGTGTAACAGTATGACTTAAAGCAGTCGTGGTATGTCTTGAACTAGCTGTGTGCAGGCAGGAATTGGACCCAAACACAAACTCAAGAGAAACAGAACTTAAACTCAAAATGCAACTTTATTTACATTATGTCAAAAAGGGTGATACAAAACTAAACTGGGAAATAGTAAAGCTGGCTTACAAGGAGACACAGAACTGAGGGAGACGCAGACATAAATACACCGAAGGATAACGAGGGACGTTGGAGCACACAGGGAACACAGCTGATACTGATAATCTTAACGAGACAGGGCAGGAGGAAACACAACCTGACGCACACTGACAAGTGACTATCAAAATAAAACAGGAAGCACAGAGACGCAGACCAGAGAGGAAGAGCACAGACATAACAGGCTGGGAAAATATAGAATAAAAGACAGGAAGAGAAACGAGGCATGGTAACTCACAGATACACACAGGGGGTAACGACCAGTGTTGGGTAAGTTACTTTAAAATAGTAACTTAGTTACATTACTAGTTACTTCTATCAAAAGTAACTCAGTTACTTCAAGTTTCTCGTTACTTTCAAAGTAACTAGTTACTAGGGAAAGTAACTTTGGTTTTACTCAGAATTCTCTTGTTAATGTGTTGCTTCCATAACTTTGCCAGTCTTCTAGCTTGCTTACTTGCCACAGTGCACTGTGCCACCTACCAATAGAAAGGAAAAGATAATGTGCATATTTCCACGAGAGAAATCCCACGCCTGGACCGTCATTGACCGCCGCCATGATTCTAGCCTACGTCACAGCGTCATGTGCGCCTTTTACATCCAACACAAAAACTGCAGTCGTGGTGCTTTGATTGTACTCAGAACTCTGACATTCTGCCTTCTGAATAGGAAGACGTAGGTAACACCAGACTGCAGATGAGCTGCTTACAGGGCTGGACTGGGACAAAAAATCCTCCCGGGCATTTTGACTAGAGACCGGCCGCCATTATAGGAAAAATCATAAAGCCTTTGAATGAAAACAAACGCTGTTGTGACAGTGATGTTCACTGTTCTGATGGTACAGATGCATCAATCTATCAATCGTTTGTTGTAAGACTCAGATAATTATTTATTAAAAGCTAGACATTTTAAATGAGAATAAGAAAGAAAAGTATTTCCTTGTGCCCCCCTCTCCCTGTTAATGCTCTACCTGCCCCCCTGGCAAAACTTTGCTAGACCCGCCCCTGCACAGTTACCAGCTGTCAGCTACTTAGAAAAGGATCCTGGTGTTATTTGTCTCTCAGAAACAGTTCATAACTTCCCTTCAACTCATTCATGTCACCTAAAAGGTAAACCTGTTTCTCCATCACCTGTTCAGCTCTGATGATTCAGTAAGGACGTCTCCTGGTTTCATCTGCATGTTTCCCTCTCACCACATATCCAAACCGATATCATGACCAGCAGCTTTACAGCTGTGGCTCCAGCAAACATCAGCTGATACTAGAAAGTAATATTAAATAAATTCTAACAACAGCTGATCAAGCTTAAAAGTGCTGCTGTTGTTTAACGCGACATCCGCTGGTTTCCTCTTTCTGGCGCAAAGTGGGCGATAAACAAACACGAGAGAAAAGCCGATCAGCTGATCATTGATCAGTTTCATGATTGAAGTAGCAACAGGAGAGGGAGGGGAGAGGATGAGAGGAGAAGAGGCAGCTGTGCAGCAAAGACAGAATAACTCCAGCTTTGTGTCTTTTTCATTGTAGCTGAATTACGGGACAAACTGTTCCTTTTCACCTCAATAAGAAACGCGTAATATTGTCTCTGAATACCAGACGGGACGGTTGGCAACTCTAATAACTTATGAACAAAATAAAGTTCAACATCATTAACTTCATAGCACCCACCCAGCTGTATAGAAACTCCGTCATGCTAGCTAGTACGCAGTACGGAAAAAGTCAGCATAACAAAAATAAACTCCACCTAAACTTGGTTCATATCTGACCCAGAGAGACTGCAGGTCATAACTTCTTACCTGAAGTTCAGTTCACACTTGGACCGGCGGCCGCCTCGGGTCTCTCCTCTTGCCTCCCCTTTCCCTCCTCCACCTGCTGGCTTCCACCACTTGCTAATGTTACTGAATCTGTGGAAGCTCCGCGATGCCACCACACGAAGTAACGAATAACGAGCCTATCTAAATCCCAGTAACGAGTAACGCGTTCCTGATTTTGGCATAATAACTAGTTACCGTGCTCGTTACCACAATAATAACGTAGTTACTGTAACGCGTTACTTAATAACGCGTTAGTCCCAACACTGGTAACGACACAAGGGGAAATCTAATAAACTACACTGAACAACCATGGGACAAGAAAACAAGAAAACTAAGAACACGACCCAAGCAACGATGACCCAGAACCTAGTGATGGCTCGCTTGAAGCTGACGCTCCGGTGCGTGTGTCAAAAAAATGAACACACTGCTTCAGAAGCACTGTGTCGAAGCTTGATTCGTTTGGCCAGAGTCATGTGATCAGTGACATCCGAAGCTTCATTTAGAGCCTAACTGCTGCGGTGTTGGATTCAATGGTTTATAAGGAAGTGAATCATTCGTGGGATTTGTGGAGTGTTTTGATGGTGACAGATAGCAAACCACTGATATTTCCACTGAGAGATTTGGAGCCAGCGAGGAATAGAGGAGGCTCTGTTGTGTGGGAGTATTTTGAGTTGATTTTGGTCAATTGGGTGGGTTTTACAGCTTTATGTTCTTGTTGTTTGCTTTTGTTTTGTGCGTGTTTATTATATCTGACAACGGGAAAAAGGTAAAATGTCAAAAATCTGCTTTTATTAATATAAATATCATTAAATAACGTTAGAAAAACTTCCATTTGACTCTTTACACTTAATGTTATAAAAACATATATTTAATTTTTAATTAATGTTAAAATGTTAGTCTGCCAAATGTGCAGCAATTTAATTAATTAAAGACTGTATAACTGCATCTCTACCAGTTTCTCTGCACTCCAGCCTCCTCTGTGCCATGTGAAGGGATTTTCCTTAATGCAGGAGAAATTATCTCCACGGAAAGGAACGGGTTCGGCCATCGCACAGTGGAACCAATTCTCTTCTTAAATAAAAATGAAAAAGGGTTACCTTAAATGCATCATGTTTTTAATTTGCAAGTTCATAAGCATTTTCCTTTTCCAGTTCACAATCAATTCTGTCCCCAGGTCAAAAATATGTATAGGAAAATATCCCTAATATAATATTATTTATAAATACACCCGTCCGGGGATTAATTGCATAAGTACAAGGAGGCGGGACCTCACAGCAGAAACATACTCCATAATGTGTTGTACATTATTATATGTATATTATATGTAACGTGGTATTTTTCAATTATTGTATTTACCAACATCAAGAAGTCACAAGCAAAGACCATGGTGCATGTTTAAACAAGGAAAGTTTACTGGTCAAAATTATTTATAAAAGAAATAAACAACATTTTTGTCACCCCAAAAAATACACGTTTAAAGCAACACAGCGGCAGCCCAATATCAGACAGAACTCCACTCTGTAGAGTGGGCAGTCATAATGAAGCGGTTGGTTTTATTTTTGTGGATTCAAGCTGCTCTTCATATTTTTGGCCACCAGATGTCACCAGAGAGGACTGTGTTGAAAAGCTTCGAGTAATGAACCGTTTTTCAATACAAGCTTCAGAAAGCTTCATCTGCCCATCACCACCAGAACCATCACATGGTCTGATTTTCTCACCCAATAAAGGAATTTAACTAATTCAAAACAGGAGAAAACAGAAAAAAAGAAACGTCAGCTCACCCCTACCCACTCCACTCCACAACTGTCAAAACAGCACTGCAGCCGGCGGCTGCCACAGGTACACTAGTGGTGTGCGGATCGATACTGAAATATCGATTCTTCCGATACCAGCAATTTATGTTCTAGAATCGATTCTCATATTATAATATCGATATTTTAGTACTCTGGGGTAAATTTGTAGTTTTTCCATTAAAATGAACACAGTGGAAAGAAACTATACCATTCGGATCGTCTAATTTGGAAGGAACTAGTTCCTCTTACGCCTTTCATAGTCATATGCGAAATACGGCTGTATAAATGTGTCGCAGCCCCTGGCGTGCGCACTCACAACAATGGCTGAGCGCAAACAGAGTCATGTGTGGACGCGTTTTACCTCCACAAACAGCCAAGTTTGTGATATATGTGGCAAGACAGTGAGGTGTTGTGGCAACACCACTGACCTCGTCAAACACCTCGGAGTAAATCACATCACAGAATATGACGAGCTTATGTTGAGGCGAACTGAAGAGGAGGAGAGGGACAGGTGCTGCTAGGGCGAGACAGACGTCTCTCGCAGAGTCCTTTAGTGCTGCAGGCAGGCAACATGCTCAAATAGCGCACAACGTCAGTTTTTTTTTATTTCTATATGATTATTCTGCATTATTAAGTAATAAAAACAAGTTGTCTGATGTCCTCTAATCATTATGAAGCAATATGGTTATGTTATTATTACAATTACATAATACAATTATATATTGTATTATGAAATGCAATGAAACATTAAGTTTTTGTACAGAGTATCGGTATCGGATCAGTATCGCCGATACCACCCTGAATTTTACTTGGTATCGGATCGGAAAGGAAATCAGTGGTATCGCACATCACTAAGGTACACTGCTGGGTCGTGAGGAGAGACGCGAGAACGTCTCCCGCCACGGCACTCCAGCCTCCTTTTAATGGGCGGGTCCTCCAGCTTGAACCAGTCACGTCGGGGCTGTATATCCACGCACCAATCGGAGCAGGGCCCTGGCACAGCTGAATTAACATCAACAGATGCATTTCATGTGTTTGCATGAAATGCAAGTTCGTAACATATATAATACATCTACATATACACTGTAACAGATACTTGTCTTTGAATGAAAATTTAAGGTGATAATATAAAGAACAGCAACTTGAACCTTTACTGAAGCTCAGTGTTTGACACAGAGTTCGAGTTCACTGCTGTAATAACTAAGAATGATTAATATAACAACTTTAATATTGGCCATATTATATTCACACTGACTGTAGTCTCATGAACAACATCAGCTAATTGTTATTTACTAACTAATCTTAAATGACTGTTCAGTACAGAAATGAAGCCCAACAATCATGTTTCACAGTCCTGTGGTCTCAGCCTCAGATACCCAACTAATCACACAGAGCTCATGTAGAAACAAACAAATGAACAAAAGCATTGTCTCCTTCATTTCCTTCAAACAAAGCTGTATGACACGTTTCCAGCAGTATCATAGTCACTAGGCAACTTGAGCAGCGCAGCGCGATGGAGGCGAGACCGTCTCATTTCACAAGACAGACAGACACAGAGGACAAAACAGACTTACACAGGAAACAGGAATGACACAGAAACAAGCAAACACTGAAAGCTAACTAAGACATACTGACAGTAAACACTGGAACGTAACATTTGTCCCAGAGCAAAATAACCCCAAATGCAAAATAACCTCAAAATGCTGGGTCACTGCGCCCTGACAAACAGAGCACATCGTGACTGTTTCATGATTTGCTGTGAGGTCATGAGGTCAGGCTGTAGCAGGATTATCAGTGGCTGGTGTATCTGACTTGTTTCAGTGTGATGGAGCATCAGAGATCAGACTCTGCTGCTGCGTCTCGCTTCTGTTTCTGCATCTGTCGAGCTGCAAAACACACAAAGTAAACTTGGATGATGCTTTAATTCTTTATTTTATTTGAACATTTCTGCTGCAGATTTGCAAACATCTGTTACTGTTCATTGTTCATGCTGTTTACTGGGAAAGCCTGACAGTCACAGAGACGTCCATCATCATAAACCTGCACATGTGCAGCTGCACAAACATCTGCACTAAAGCTGAATCATGTTAAACCTCAATGAGTCTGAAAACAGTCATGATGAGAGCACAGAGGCTCTTTGAGCTCGTCCACCTTTCCTCCAGGTAACAGCAGTGATGCTGATCATGATGATGAAGCAGAGCAGTCCAATCAGTGTGCGGACAGTCATGTGCCACAGGTGGTCAGCAGCTGGAGGACAAAGAAACATCTGGAATCAGACCATCATCCACCACCAGCTACAGTCAGACATCAGACAGTTATTCAGCTGTATGGGAACACAACACAACAAGACACAACACACGACACAACAAGACACAACACACGACACGACACAACACACGACACTAGGCAACACTGTGAACAAGGCTGTTATTTTGGTTTGACTTTGTTTCTTTACGATGTTCATACCGGGGTTTTCCTGAGGAGATATTGTTGTTTTTGGTCTTCTTGTTGTTGTTGTTGGTCTTGTTGTTGTCGTTGTTGTTGTTGTCGTTGTTGTTGGTCTTGTTGTTGTCGTTGTTGTTGTTGTCGTTGTTGTTGGTCTTGTTGTTGTTGGTCTTGTTGTTGTCGTTGTTGTTGTTGTCGTTGTTGTTGGTCTTGTTGTTGTTGGTCTTGTTGTTGTCGTTGTTGTTGTTGTCGTTGTTGTTGGTCTTGTTGTTGTTGGTCTTGTTGTTGTCGTTGCTGTCATTGTTGTTGTTGTCGTTGTTGTTTTCTTTCCTGTGTGGAAAAGTTGAAAGGTTTAATTCAAGCCAGACAGGAAAAGACAGTTTAGTGTAAACCTTCAAAAGCTGAATGTAACAGGAGGAAAGTCACAGCGGTCCACAGCAACAACACAATGAGGTAAAACCAACAGTGTTGTCAGTTTACAGCAGCTGAATGCATTATATCCTATAGAACTACAGAAGAAAAAAAACACGTTTAAAAAAGGCCACATCCTGTTTTTGTGATGAGTTAAGATGCTTTGACATGTCAAACAGAGACAGACCATCCAATCATACATGAAATAACAAACTGCTGGTGATGGAGGACGTACAGAAACTTTCAACCTTATCATAGAATTTCATGGAACATCAGCTGCTTTCACACATGGAACTTTTCTTGATATTATCCAAAGAACACAACAACATTAAACAGATTTTAATAGCTAATAAAACAGTCAGTGTGATGTAAAAAGTATTTTCCTGCATGAAAAGATCGCAGACATACTTGTACTCGACTCATCTGACCAGCATTTATTCATCAGAACAGCTTTACATTAATCCTGAGGTGGAGACACAAGCTGATGGCCTCAGTCAGGCTGACACTAACAGGCTTCATGTTTGACGGTCAGAGCAGAATCAGCCTGCTGATTGTGTTCATGTGTCTCACCTCTGTCAGGTCTCTGTCGTTCGGTCACAGTCAGATAAGCAGCTGGTTTTCCATCACAGAAGTACAGTCCAGAGTCAGCAGGCTCAGCTTCTCTTATTGTTAATGTTTTGTCCTCACGGGAAAAACAATTCCTTCTATAATTTATTTTTCCATTGAGTCGTGTCCATGTCGTCCTTGTTGGAAAATCTGATCCTCGAACATCACCAGGACATGTCAGTGAGATGCTGCCTCTCTCTTCAACTTCAACTTCAACTTCACTTCCGTCTATTATTGCTCCTCTGAATAACAAATGAATGTGTGACTGAAAACTAAGATGCATTTTGTATAACGGGCGAACTCAAATTTTCTCATGTTGTTAGTTTCTTTTCAAAATCTCATTCTCAGAGAAACACTGTGCAGTAAAGTTACAGCACACACTGTTGTGTTAATGTTACTGTGTGTTTAGTTGGTGACACAGATTTATTATTGCTCTTAATGATTGCCATGTGTTACACAGCTGTTATTGCAGGTAATACAAGACAGATCAGAAAACTGTGTATTCACTGTTACAGAGGACAGTGAAATGTGTTTTATGATAACATGTAAAACTTTTTATGTCTGTGTTTTGTGGCTGATGCAGGATTTCTGTATGAAAGCTCTTTGGCTCCACGCAGACAGGAGTTATGGGAGTTAATGCTACACAGAGGCGTCTCCAAAATGCAAACCAATACACACCAGCCACATGGAAAACAGGAATGTCAAATGTTTTACTGGGATTGGCACTTTAATATTTGATGTGGTACTTTTTATTTTTACATTAAAAAGTTAACTTTATGTTAACCATGCTGACTGCAGATGTGCTTGCAGTTAAAAACACGAGCGGTGAAAAAGCTAAACTAGTTCAGGGTTGTGTGGCAGCCTGTCACAGCTGACGCAGACCAACAACCACCAACACTCACGCCTACGACCAAGTTAGAGTCAGGACTTAACCTAAACTGTGCACGATTCTGCACTGTGGGAGGAACACAGAGGACCCATGTGAGCACATGAAGAGCACGATAACTCCACACTGAAAGGCCTCAGACGACCCGTGGATCTGACCCCACGGTTAGCCACAGTGCTAACAACCACACTGGTCTCATTTAAGACCAAAAATCGCATTTTCAGCAGAGATGCATGATTTTAAACAGGAAGGTGATAAAGTCTGATGTTACCTGATGGGATCACTGTCAGCTCCTCTGCTGGGTAACTATTACAGAAGTATCTCCCAGAGTCTGAGGGAGCAGCTCTGCTGATCATCAGAGACCCGTCAGCCTGTGAACTGTATCGTTTCTGTGGATCATTGATGTGTTTTATGTTTCTGTCTCCATCAACAGTGAGTATGTCAGCTCTGCTTCCTCCACTCTCTCTGCTCCACCTCACTTTACCCTGTAGATAGTAAGGACAGCGCACAGCGAGCTGCGTCCCCTCTGTAACTACTTCACGGGTTAAACCTGCAAAACAAAAACATTTTTAAAATCATGTCTCAGACTCACAGAGTACACGTTAACATCACATGACTCTCTGTCTCATGAAAAGTGACCTGAGTGTTACTCTGTGCTCTGTCCTCAAGTTTAAGTTCAATAAAATTCAACGTTGAGCATCACACGATCATCCTGACAGAAGGAAGGAAGATAACTGACAGGATGTTAGGAAACAGCAGGATATTTGCTGTCCTATGAATGTTTCCTGATTGTAAATTCTTAAAGTTTTAGTCTGAAAATGATTATTTCATTATCTTATTATAAATCAATCAATAAAAAGCTGAACTTCAGGTCAAAAATCACTGTTTTCAAAACAGTTCGTCTAAAACAAACAGAGAATTTCATTTTTAAAACTTTTCTTCCGGAAGATGAAACGTGAAGTTTGAACTACATTCACACCATAACTCGACTTCCTGTGGTCGTGTGTCTGCTTCACACTTTGAACTCGTTTTCTATAATCTTGTGAAATCCCTGAAACTACAAACACCAACACAAATGCACATGTGTGAAAACTATAAAGTATATCAGACATTAATGCAAAGTGTCCCACCTGGTGTGACATGACCGCTCAGAGCGCAGGCTAACAGGCAGCAGTAGATGTTCACCCACATCCTGACAGGCTGAAGTGTCTGAACTCACAGTGACCACAGTCTGTGTTTGAACAGAGAACAGGAAGTCAGCGCGTCTGTGAACACGCCTGCTCTTCTATTTCTGAGGTTCTGTGGTCAGAGAACAGACGCTCGCTATAGTATAATAATCTGTTACACAGGTTTTAAAAAATGCAGTGAAAGAAAGTCAAGATTTAAAATTTTTACTTCTGTTAAGAAGCGGCAGCAAAACTGTCAAGAAGTGGGAGTGCTAATAGTGACCAGTAGAAAACCAGCACATTGAAATAAGGTGCACATGATTTATTTCCTTCCTGAAGCAGACGAGGGTGGAGGTGGAGTTAGTGGTGCAAATGAGTTTGTAAATGAGATTAATAATCTTTTTCCTGTTTCTTAATTCAGGTTTTGTTGTTTGCTCTTATTTCTTGATGGTCGAGACTAACGAGGTTCAGGTGTGTGTAAAATATATAAAACCGGTGAGATTTTGACAACTGGAGATTTCTAGGTTGGTAAAATGGAGATGCCAGAAAATATGGTTACATTTATTTAATTATTTATTAGGAAATTTGTGTGACTCATTTAACGGGTGAATGTACTGCAAAGATACTGCCCCTCTCCACAGTTTTGTTTTTTATTTGTTTGGTGTGCTTAGCGTTGTTGCTTTATGCATTCAGTTCTTTATTACTGCATTTGTGACACATACTGTGCTCACTGGCAATCCAGCTAGAATATTTTGGTCAATGATAACTCCCATGGGTGACGCTCATGCAGGCACTGAAACAGGCAGCTTTGGGGTCCTGTTTGTGTGTTTTAGTGCACAGACAGCCGCAGAGAGCAGCTGCGCTAAACTGAAGTGCTTGTGTTTGGTATTTGCAGTTGCAGAGCGAATGAGCAAGTAAAGAAAACGACTCTAAACTCATGCGCAGCTGGAAGTGTCATTTGTCCAAGTGTGCAACAAATTACACATCTTTTTAATTTATATTCCTTTAGATGGTTTTCTTTGTGACTCCTGTCTGTGAAGAGATCTGTGTAAACGTGAGTGCTTGCATGAGATCAGCTGCTAATGTGGTCTGTAAGTGTCGACCATTTTTACACCAGAGTAGATGAAACCACCACACTATCATTTGTTTCTCACCCTGTGAAGTTTCAGAAGAGTTCATTGATGCATGCTATAGCTAGTTTCACCATTCAGCTCAAACCACAGTGGTTTGTGAGCTTCATGAGGCCCCAACTGTCACGACACAGGCCATCCGAGGCAGAGAGGACCCACAGAACAGATGAAACTCAGACACCAGCCGCTGCATGAAATATGTTATAATAAAGAATGTGGGATTGTACACAGTGAACGTAAAACAGTGACTATGTACAAGGTGAATTAACAGCATCTACTTACAAGAGACTAATGAGGGGGCAGGGCTATGCACCAGGGAACACACAAAATACAATATAACTATGAGTAATGCTGGGAGAGATCGTACATTCAGTATGAATTCACTATGGGTGCCTCATTATGAACAGGCGAGTGATGATTAACACATGAAATAACGAAGCTACTATGGGGACACTCCTGAGGTAGGTGATACCATAAAAGGAGACTGTACCAGACTAAGAGTGGAGAATTCAGCAGCTATGTCCAGCGTCCAGGTAGAAAGTAAACTGTAGGCGGTGAGGTAAGCAATTCATGGACACAAACTGGTTAACAGACAATCGTCCAGAGAGTTGTTGTCCCAGCTGAAATCAGCTCCAGGTGCGGCTCCCCTGAGAGACGAGTGGCAGATAGTGGAAAAACACCGGCATTCAGCCAGACCATGACGCTAACACAGCTACAGTCTGACCACACGGCTGCTCTGAGAGTTTCAGAAATGCTGGGATTTTCCACACAACCATCTCTACAGTTTACAGAGAGTGGGCCAAAAATACTTTTTAAAATCCACTAAATATTCTGTTTGTCAAGCACAGGTAAGGTTTTCAGAACTGTAGTAACTACAGAGGGATGAAGCTGATGATACCATGAATATGTGGGGAAGATTACTGACGGCTACAAGCTACGCCAGATACTTGCTGACCTTCAAGCTGGCGGCACGCATAAACACAGCGGCTCACGTTTGGTGCTTTTATATGTTCTACGTGTATATTTATGAGTGTATGTGGTTTTTTCTACTGTATGTCGAGTGGAAGCTACTCACAGTCGTCAGGACTGGAATTACACTTTGCAAACAATATTACGTCGCACTGTCACCACTTCCACGGCATTCTGGAGGACATAATAAGAACTCCAGGGTCTCTGTGGTTGGTTCTTCCCAGTGGCAAACCCAAGAGGAGAAGTAAACAAAGGACACAAAAGAGCAAAGAAACAACCACTTAAGCCACCGCTTCTGAGTATTTTGCTCTCCAACGTCAGGTCCATAACCAACAAAATAGATGAACTGAGACTGCAGCCAACAGTAGCATTATACTACGCACAGAGGCTTGGCTGCGGCCATCAGCTCCGGACTCAGCGATTGAGTTAGCATGCGGCACGGTCCACCGTCATGAGAGCCACTTTGGTAAGAACAAAGGAGGGGCTTTATGCAGCTACATCAAACACAGTTGATGCAAAAACATAAAGACTGTAGACAGCCACTGTTCCCTGGATTTGGAATATCTGACTGAACTGCAGACCCATCTATATACCTCGCAGGTTTACTGTCATCATGGTCACAGTTGTGTATTTAACATCAGAACCTCGAAGAGCACACAAAGTGTCACTGTGGACAAACGTCTCCGGGTGTATTCCAACCAGAAACCCTGGATGAGTAAAGAGGTCCAGGTCCCGCTGAAGCAACGTGACGCCGCTTTTAGATCCGGTGACGGTATGCAGTACAGTGCAGCCAGATCTGAGCTGGCCAAGGCAGTATACAAGAGGAAGACTGAAGACCACTTCAGATGACAGGTATGGCATGGAGTTCAGCACTTAACCAACTACAAGCCTGGCATTACCACTGTAAACAAACCACGGCAGACCCAAAGACATTTTCATGCTTTTCATCATATTTATTGACTTGCTTCTATGCACGGCTGTCGTTCCTGCAAGGCTGCAGCTTTTGAGCTGCAGCCTTGCAGGAACGACAGTTGAGGGCATCTGCCACCGGCAGGGAATGTGGTGGGGGGAGATAGGCCCCCACACCTGGGAGAGCCTGAGAGGTGGAGTCTAAAACCCGATCTGACACATAGACGAACAGGCACACAGACACAAACATGCATTCCCACCCTCATGCACACATATACAAAAACTCAACACTCACCCAATGTGGAGACACACAGAAAAGGTTGCAGTACACACATTTAAAACATGAGAGGGCATGGTGCTTCCTGCCAGAGAGCAGCAGGTGTCAGCACGTCCCCTCCTGAGTTATGTGAGAGTACTAACTCTCTGCTGTGGAAGGATGGACAGTTTTCTGCAGTGTTGCTCTCTTGTATTATTTGCAGCACCAGTCTTGCTTGTTAACATAATAATATATTAGTTTTTAATAGTTTTTAACAAATATGTGTCACAGTTGTGCCGCATGAAAACCAACATGTTTAACAACATTGGTGTGATTGTCTTTGAACGACAAAGTGTAAATAATGAATTTGAGCTTTTTCAGCTACTCCACATTCTCTGCGCTTAGATGGGGCTGTGTACAGACAAAATAAAGGTTTCATAATGTTTCTTGTTTGTGACTGAGTGACTCACAGACGGCAGAGAAGAAGATGATTGGATCAGAGTGATGATGACACAGTTTGGCAGTGAGGGAAGCAGAAGTGATGAAACAGGAAAACAGAGCAGACGCTGAAAACACCCAAACTGTGACTGCAAATGTCTGTGAGGCTGTTTTATCAGTGTAGTTTTACTGTGAGTGGACGGGCAGTGACTCACACACACACACACACACACACGCACACACACACACACACACACACACACACACACACACACACACAGAGCACACTCTCAGACTCAGATGGAGGCCTGTGGGGAAACCCAGAGACCACCAGCCTTCCATGACGCGCTCCTGCACAGGTATTAAAGTTGCAAATACAAAAAAGCTAAACTAAGGTCATTTTACTTTGGAATAGTGAATAAAAATGAGGTTTTAGACCAACTCTGCATCCATCAGAACTTTGTTTAAAGTTTAAATGCTTCAACAGAAAAACTTCTCCCCAGCTGTCTGCACAGACAAACACAGACAACATGAATCTAATAGTGACACAGTGAGGAACTGGAAACTTGTGGTTTTCCCCAGAGCACCAGCAAAACATCACAGCATGAAAATAAAGATAAAGGTGGTGGCTTCTTACGTTTCCTTCTTACCTAACAAGAAATTCACGTCACATTTAGACCTCATGTTTTGATGGTAACAACAAAATTATTGCTTTTATCTAAATAATTTTGTTGCAAGTAACAGGCCACTACTCACCTACCAGGTAAAGAGGTTACTGATACACAGGTAGTTGCCTGGTGTAGCTGGCAAGCTAACATGTACCTATAAGCAACTATTCAGGCTTTGGGTTAGCAAACAGCTAACCCATGCAAACATGGTATGGGACAGAAAGTCATTGTTCCTTATGTTTTATTGGGAATACGTTAAGTTCTCATGTTGTTATTATTAGTTCGGATTTAGTTGAGTTTTAGTCTTTGTTTCATGCGTCTCCTGATTTACGAGTCTTTTCCTGTCCTCTGTGTGGTCTGTCTTGTCCTCAGTGTTTTACTCTGAGTTATGCCTGTGCCTTAGTCTCTCCACGTCTTCCATGTTCTAACTGTCAAGCGTCTGTTGTCATGCTTGCTTCGTGGCCCACCATATCCCAGAATTCATAGCGCGGCCCAGCCAAACTCCAGTTTCCAACAATGGCGGCCGCTACTATGTTTTAATATTACTCTTATTAATCTTTCTGGGTCACAAAATAAACTTTTAACATATTTTCAGGCGAGAAAGTAGCTGTGTAAACTTCAAATATCTGCTCGGTTTATCAAGACATCGCATATTTGCAAAAGTGCTTCGACGTTTTCGGAGACGTCTGTTACCCACCAGCTCGATAGCTGACCGGGAGGTCAAGGGTCACTCGAGCCGGAGAGAGCAGTGGACTCCCAGCTTCATCGTTTTCAGACCCACCGCTCTTTGGCTACTACTTAAATATGACATATAAGTCACTCGGATAATTGAAAAATGTAATTGTTTGGCTTTTTTCTGTGTTTTATTTGTTCTGGAGTAAATCGGTTTGGCTGAGATCAAAAATATTAGATTAGATTAAATCAAACATTATTAATCAAACCGGTGGGTTCCTCCGGGATTTCCACACAGCTGAATAAACGTCAAACAGAAAACTGATTAAACAGAAGTGTGAGAGAGTTGAGAGTTTACTCCAGTGTCCTGTTATATTTTAGATATCAAGGAGCAGACGGCCGAGTTTATTAAACTCCACCGACACAGCGGTGACGCAGATCTGAAGGCTAGACTGTCCAATTTCACAGCCTCGCACTTCCGGCCTTCTCGGTCTTCGAAGGACCCGGCCCACGTAGACCGCGAAGGCCGGGTCCTCCGAAGGATGCAGCCGACGTTTTGGGACACAGCTCATGTTCAGTGTGTTTAGTTTTTCCCTGAGGCGTCTTGATCATTTGTGTCAGCTGTGTCTCCCCAGGTGTTTCCACTTCCCTCATTACCCTTCTGTGTATTTAAGTCCTTTGTCGTCCTCGTTCAGTGTCGGGTCGTCTGTTTCTCCACGTCGAGTCACGTCAGGGTGCAGAGTTTTGTTGCAGCTGTTCTACGTCTACGAGAATGTGCCTGTTCAGTTTCATGTTGGTATTTGGCCAAATAAACAGCTCACTTTTCAAAGTCAGTAGAGAAATCAACTTTCTTTCAAAAACATTCACTGGATATTTTCAGATTTATAATATCAGGTAACAGTTAGATGTTCAAAACTGTCATATGATTTGTAAAATAAAAAATAAACATGCAAAAGACTTAAATATATAAAATCTAAAGAAAATGAAGATTTATTGATAGAAAATACAATCATTCACACAGTCCTGTCACTGTAAATATGATCATTTAAACAAAATAATGCAGCTGTTATTTAAAGTGCACAACATGCCTGATATAACTGTTGTTAAATATATATTTTATGTTTTTTACAGCAGCTTTAAAAAATGCTTTTACAGGTATCTGTCAGGTGAGCCGTGCAGGTGGTGGCTGCTATTTGCAGATGCTTTATCCAGTGGTTCTAATGATCCTGTGACGGAGCTGTGGATAAAGAAAATACATGAAAATAATGGTTCACATTCATGATTTAACAACAGGAATGTTTGTATATTTACATACAAATAAATACGTATATGTAAAATATGTGTATGTAGAGCGTGATTATATATTATATTGGATATTTTTATGTTGTATTGGTGAAGTTGTGATATATTTGGGCTTTATGTTGACTTTGAAGGTGTGTGTGTGTGTGTGTGTGTGTGTGTGTAGACAGGTTTGTTAGCTTTTTAGCATTAGCTCAGTCGATCACACTCTTGTTTCCTTTAATTAGAGGAAATGAGATCAGCTGTGATGTAACGTTTCAACACGGTTTCATCGTCGACTAAAAAGATGCCACTGGAACAAGATATTGATTCATTCCTAACAATGAAACACCAGAACATAAACAGTCAGTTAAGGTTTTTTGAGTTACCTGAAACGTGACCCAGGAGCAGCTGCTGATCCAGATAAACTTTCCACACCTGAGCCTGATTTTTAACATCCAGGTGCAGCTTCTTGGCCGATATCTAAAAACATATAAAACTGTGACTGAAGACAGAATATAGTAAAATTAACATTTATCATGTTGCAGCAGCGTTTGTTCAGTTTGGAGTTTAGATTGAAGTAAAAGCCACAGGAAGGAACCAAACACGTGCTTCACGCGGCGTCCTGTGGTGTTTTTATCACATCTGTATGACTCAAACAGTAAATCATGAAACTTTATTCACACCACACATTTCATTTTCTACATTTGAATCACGTGATTAACAGATTCACAATATCTATGAATACATGAAAATGTTGTTGTTTAATATTGGTGTCGTCATACTGCGTCAAGCCTGTGTGACTTTTCTATTTTTTCTTTTATTCTACTTTCTCTGTTTTAATTCTCAATGATAAATGTTTTGAAGCCTCAATAAACCATTAATTTCAATAAATAAATAAATAAATGGAAGAGAGCGAGTCAGGAAAACTGGCATATAAAAGAAAAACAAAGACTAACTGCAGAAATCGTAAGATGACGGGAAACTGTGTTCGTTTAAATGCTTAAACATTTAAATTTATTGCTTTTTAAAATAATAAATAATGAATAAAATCCACATCTCAGTGGGAACTATAGCAGCACTGTAATGCAGTGCAAGGTAGTCAAAGTATTTCTCACCATTTTCAGCCTTTAACCTGACGTCATCTATTATGTAATGATAGACGTGCTCTTTTCTTTCACTTCCTGTGAACAAAACCTGAATGTTAGTGATCGACTCCAAGAGAGACGTGAGCGAGAGGACAGAGGAGTGAATCTGGACACATCATTGCAGCTTCTATGTGTGCAAATGAAGCATTGAAAAGACGTTTTAATTACATATCCTATGTTAATAATATTCTCTCTGTCAGCAGGCTTAAATAATCAGGCCCCATCTTATCTTAATGACCTTGTAGTACCATATCACCCTATTAGAGCACTTCGCTCTCGCTCTGCAGGCCTACTTGTTGTTCCTAGAGTATTTAAAAGTAGAATGGGAGGCAGAGCCTTCAGTTTTCAGGCCCCTCTTCTGTGGAACCAGCTTCCAGTTTGGATTCAGGAGACAGACACTATCTCTACTTTCAAGATTAGGCTTCAAACTTTCCTTTTTGCTAAAGCATATAGTTAGGGCTGGACCAGGTGACCCTGAATCCTTAGTTATGCTGCAATAGACGTAGGCTGCCGGGGGATTCCCATGATGCATTGAGTGTTTCTTCTTCACTCACTATGTGTTAACAGACCTCTCTGCACTGAATCATATCTGTTATTAATCTCTGTCTCTCTTCCACAGCATGTCTTTATCCTGTCTTCCTTCTCTCACCCCAACCGGTCGCAGCAGATGGCCCCGCCCCTCCCTGAGCCTGGTTCTGCCGGAGGTTTCTTCCTGTTAAAAGGGAGTTTTTCCTTCCCACTGTCGCCAAAGTGCTGCTCATAGGGGGTCATATGATTGTTGGGTTTTTCTCCGTATCTATTATTGTACGATCTACCTTACAGTATAAAGCAGTTTGTTGTGATTTGGCTCTGTATAAATAAAACTGAATTAAAGACGTACGTGTTACATTCTGTGAATTAATTGTGTTTATCACTGGATCTAAAAATTCTCCCGTTCGTGTGTCTCAGGCTTTCTTCACCTTGTTTGTTGGAGCCGCTCCTCGCTGGGTAAAAAACAGATGCAACGATGATGATGATAATGATGATGCAGATGAATGAAGCGGCTGTTCCATAAATCAACCCAAGAAGCAGCTGCTGGTCTTCAGAGGAAGAGGAAGAGAAAATAAAAGAGCATTTTTAAAAGTGATGAACTGTCGAGAGCTGAGATCCAGTCTGTGGTGGGACAGTCAAGCTTGTACACGTCATCATCATAACTTAACTTTAGATTTTGGTTTTCAGAGAAATACTTTAATGTGTATTGTTCTATATTATCACAGCGTGTGACAGCTTTAGTTACAAATTAAGATCAAACAAATTAAAATCTCCGACATCATTCTCTTTGAACTGGACATAAAACAGCTGGTGTTGTGGTGGCAGAGACTCGCTTTACTCTGATTATGTTTAATAATCTGTGAAACTTTGTGATTTCAGTGATACCTGAGTTTGTTGGTGGTGCTGATGTTGCGTTTGCTGGAAAGGGTGTAGAAGCTGATTGTCCTGTAAAATGATGAGATTAATAAAGTTAATCTGAATTCACTCATGTTACTTTTTCATGGTTATAAAAACTAATCTTGGTTAAACTTTGACCCCTGATGTGCCATCTATGTGCAGGACTGTTATTTAACCCATTAAAGTGATGGAGGCGTGCGCTCGTGTTGTTTAATTCCCACAGGCCCTGAAGAGAACCTGATCTTTGAAAACAGACACAAACAGAACAACAGTGACAAAGTGTGAAGTTACCTGGAGAGATCACCGTCAGCTGCACCGCTGGTTTGTTGTTACACAGGTATCTCCCAGAGTCTGACGCAGCAGGCCTCAAGATGATCAGCGACTCATCAGGTGATGATCTGAATCGTGTGTCATTGATGAGTCTTCTCTCGCTGTTACCATCAGCGGTGAGTATGTCAACTATCCTTCCTCTGTTCTCTCTGCTCCACGTCACCTTACCCTCCACAGAGAGAGGACAGCGCAGGGTGACGGACTCCTTGTCTCTGATTATATCATGTTTGATTCCTGCAGAAGACACAAAAAAGACATATATACATTATATATACTGTATATATGTACCTACACTGGCTCTTGCTTTGTCTTGAAAGATGCTTTTAAAACAACCGTGCGATCCCAAAGTTAACCCTCATAATGTCCTCACTGGTCAAAAATGACCCAACGTCATTTGAGTGTTTTTTAAAGTACAAATCTTCAATCAATACAGTGTCACACCTTAGTTCTACTTAAGATTAACACATTAACACAAAATGTACCTTTCATTTTGCAATTTGGGGCCACCAGACCTCATTTACATAAAGTACACTCTGTTTTTGAGCAAAAATAAAATGACACAATAAAATATTTAAATCTCCAAAAGTTGATTCTGTTCATCTGGACGTAGCGTTTTGTGGGAGAAACGTTTCGTCATCATCCAGCTGACTGCAGGTTTCAATCTTATAAACAGTACAAGATAAAAAATATTGAAATGTTTAGATTATTTTGACTATCGGACTAAGCACAGAGTGCTGTATGTTGAACTTTAGTGAGAAGGTTTGGCAGCACATAATCACAGCTGTGGTCCTCAGGGGTCAAAAGTGTCCCCATCTGGTTTGATTGATACTTAATTAATATAAGTGGATTTCCCCCCCACTTTTAATTAAAACTTAATTCAAACATTTTGACACTATTTCTTTATTCCATTTCAAATGTAAGTCTGATAAAACCTCATTTAAATAAACTTTTTCTTTGTTTTTGGGTAAAAAATAAATTAAATCATCAGTTATTGTGAGGATCGTTTCACAACCAGAGTCGGCTGCTTTAACAGATGATCACAGACGGGTTTATGTCAAAGTTAATTTAGGAAGCTGTTTTTAAACTACTTCAAGTTTTTTACTGGCAGCAAATAATCACATCTGTGGTCCTCTGGGCTCAAAAATGACCCCGTTTGCTTTGACTGTTTATATTTATCATTACCTGACAGTTTTCTATATTTTGGCATGGTAGGAACACCAGGGCATGGGTCTGAGTGAAGGCAAACTTTCATGAGGACAAAGGTGTGTCCATATTTGACCCAAGTGCAGGAGGAAGCTCAGGTTCATTCCTCTGCACTGGTCCCATCATGGACAGCTTTCTTTCTGCAGTTGCAGGCCAAGAGTCATATACAGTAAACAAGTTGTTACAGGAAACCTTCTGCAATGTTAGGGACAACTCGCGTGTCCTGACTGCAGGAGAGACGGTTTGCCATCGTGCACGAGCATGTTCCATGTACAGCTGGACCTGCATCACATGCTGCCCATGTTTTTATCTCACAGTTCCCTGGTTTACTTGGATGTTCTGTTGGACAGAGTCCTCTGAAGGGGACTTGGTGCTCATGCAGTCACATCAGTACCAGGATCTTACATCACAGCAGGAGAAACACCCACTTGTTCCATACACCTCAAATGGGAGCACGTTTGTGTCATGAACGACGATCATCTATTGTGTCTTTATCAAGAAATTATAACCTTTTTGTGCTTCTATGATTAATCTTGTGTCACCTTTAAAACTTCTCTACCAGACTCAGGATGTCATAAACTGGCCGTAGCGACTCTACTGGATGCGCGGCAGTAAGAATCAACACACCCACATATGCCTACAGCTGCATTCGGTCCATTTTTCTTCCTCTCTCGTTGTCCCTCCTTGTTCGTCATTGAGTTGGCTGTAGAGCAGCTCATCTGCTAATTGGATGGTTGTTGGTTCAATCTCTGTGTGCTCTAGTCTGGAGTTCTTACCAAGGTGTCCTTGGGCAAGTTACTGAACCCCAACTTGGTCTCTGATGCATCCATTGGCATGTGAACGTTAAAAAGCATAAAACAAGCAGAATACACTGTGTGTAATGCTTTCAGTACTCGAGTAGAAAAGCAACCGAAGGAGTATGGGACCTGGCATATGTGCTTGGACTGTGGTAGATTGTCTTTCTCTGAGGCACATGAGAGAGTCATGCATCGTCTGTCACTGGGAAGGATAGAAGACCAGATCAGTGTTTCCTCACATTACTGCAAATATTCCTCTGTCTCAGCTGACTCCTCTTTCCTGCTTGATTCTTTGTCTTCATCATCATTGAAATGGAAGATGTGCAGTCCTCTGACACATCTTCTATTTCAGTTTCACATTCTGAAAATTCAAGAAACTTCAAGAGGCCCAGTCACTTTCTTTCCAAGCTCCTCAGACTACCATGTCCTGGATGCCTGAGAACCTACTTGAACATAGCTCAGATTCTTCCTCATCATCATCGTATTCACTTTCCTTCACTTCATAGCCTTCTTCCACTTCTGTGGGTGGGTCATGTGGGGGCTTCTTCAGAGAAAGGGAAACATGTTGATTCTTCCTCCTCATTATATTAGAGGACGATATGTGCATTGTTCTACTGGTCATTCCACAACATGGTAAAAATGCTTTCTGTGTATGTGTAGGTCTACCTTACAATATGAAGCACATTGAGGCGACTGTTGTTGTGATTTGGCGCTGTATAAATAAAATTGAATTGAACTGAATGTAGAGCACCTGCCTCCTCATTGTGCGGCCCGTTTTGTTGTTGTTGTGGTTGTTATGACCTTTGCATGACCCCACACATCAGTGATCCAAGATCAAAGATGTGTGATGTGACAATGTGACCCTTTGCAACAATTTGTACTTTGGGGTCGTTTTTGACCCCTGAGGACAACAGGTGTTAGTAAATCCATTAAAAACCCCATGAATAAATCAAATTACTTAAAACTTATTCCAGTCATGCATAGCGTAGTGCTGAATAGCTCCAGTTATTTTCAGACCATTTGATGAATAAAAGCAATTTTTTGATGGCGAAAAAAAGGACCCGAGGACAACACAAGGGTTAAACCCAAACTCAACTTTGACCCTGAACACATCTCTACTGAGCTTAATAGATTTTCTTTTCCAGTCAAATATCTCAAATATTCCCAAGGTGTAAATGGGTTTGAAGTCTGATGTATTTCATGTTTAGATCGACATATAGAAACTAGAGATGGACCGATCCGATATTACGTATCGGTATCGGTCCGATACTGACGTAAATTACTGGATCGGATATCGGAGAGAAATAAAAAATGTAATCCGATCCATTAAATATAAAAAAAAGCACCTCACAAAACTTGCGACATGGCGTAACTCGGCTCATAACCGTAGCACGTCGGAGCAGTGTGGTCACGTGATAGAGCGGCTGTGTGTATTTGTAGCCTCGCTAGCAATCCAACATTTCATCTCCAAGAAAGGGTATCCCAGAGAGAAGTAAAGCAAGTGTGTAAGTTCATCTCTGAATGTTTGTAAAGCATTCCAGCCGATATATGGAGCGACTGCCTCTCTCTCCCTCTCTCTCCTGCTGCTGCTTCAGTGTGAAACTGATCAATGATCAGCTGATCGTCTCTCTTGTTTGTTTTTGGCCCACTTCATGCCAGAAAGAGGAAACCAGCGGCTGCACAACAGCAGCACGTTTAAGCTTGATAAGCTGTTGTTAGAATTTATTTAATATTACTTTCTACACCAGGATCTTTTTCTACGCAGCTGACGCTGGTAACGGTGCAGGGGCGGATCTAGCAAAGTTTAGCCAGGGGGGCCGATAGGGCATGAACAGGGAGAAGGGGGCACAAAGACACACTTTTCTTTCTTATTCTCATTTAAAATGTCGAGCTTTTAATAAATAATTATCTGAATCTTACACCCAAAGTTTTAATCTGATGTAAAATGAATAGAAGTCCATTACTGTATATAGTAACTGTTAAGTCGAATATACCCTAGTAAGCTGTAGTACTTTTTCCTTTGGGAAGACACCATCTCTGCAATTCTGTTGAAGAAAGATGTTGAATCTATTTAATTATTCTTGAAAATATTTTTATTTCTGTGCATTTTTTTTCACACTGCATCAAATTAAAGTTGATTACGTCGATTAAGCATCATGAGGTGGGGGGTGGGGGGTGGTTCCCTATTTTTTTTTTGCTGGGAGTTTGCAACCCTATTAGTTAGGTTGCTTAATATTTCTGCTAAGTACTCTTTAAAATACCAGAATAGGGAGGATGGAGCAGGTTTACGTTTATTAGATTGATCAGTTTTGCTGAACTATGAAATATTTTGGGTGCAGTGTATTTTTTACACACAGGTATAACAGAATAGCTTTAGTGTTGTTGTTTATTTAAACTTGAGTATTAACTTATACAAAATGCAGCAAGATATTAAAAAACAGCTTTATTGATTAAAAACACACTATATCGGATTCATATCGGTATCGGCAGATATCCAAATTTATGATATCGATATCGGTATCGGACATAAAAAAGTGGTATCGTGCCATCTCTACTAGAAATACACCGGTTAATACTGATATGTAAAAAACGGCTGCTGGATTATCTGAATGAAACTCTGAGATGTTCTTACCTGCTGTGATGTTACAGCCCAGAAAAAAGGCAAAGAGGCAGCAGCAGATATTCACTCTCATCATGGTCACGACTCGGACATCTGCAGAAGGTTGACCAGCATTTATCTCTGCTGGAAGAGGAACTCAGCTGACTGCGTATATAGATGATCCTCCCGTACAGGCCGGCCTTCTTTTGTGGTTAATGAGCACTGATGAAGTTCCTGTTAGAGCTCAGTATGAAATCATATTTCTCATCATGTAAGACTTACATCCAAGGACGCTTCCATTTTTAGTTTCCTGACCACTGATTCGTAACAAAGGGAGTTTTTAGAAAAAGCTGTTTATGGAAAAACTGAAGAAATGACTGTAATCACAATCTAAACATAGAAAGTTAAAGGAAATAAATGAAAACACATTTTGTGTCACACCAACATCAACAAGTTAAGATGGTAATCAGTGGAAAAACGTGTCACTGCGGCGCCATAGCAAGGCTCGTCATGAATGACTGAGCTGTTATCATGTAGCATCATCATGACTTTGAAGTCTGATCTCAGAGAGCTTTTAACAAAGGTTCAGAGCATCATGACAACAACTCATGAAACACTTTGAATACTGTCAATTTCTTTAAGGATCTTTGTTTCTGAGCCTCGTATGGAGCCACAGTGGAGACACAAGCTGGCTGATACAGCATGTGACTGTCCAGAGTTTCACTGGACAGAAGACTTTTTCTGATGGGAAGCAGATCGGCTGAGACGCATAAGAAAAAGACGATGAAAACCAAAAAGCAAATACAAAACACTGAGAGGGCAGCGCAGTAAGTGACTAACTGAAAATAACTTTGAAGTGACTGTGAGAAAAACTGACGGACTCAAACTTCCCCAACAACGAGCGAGGATGAATCAATGAACCGAGGGAGACGCAGTCATATATTTACAGGAGGATGATTTGAGCACATCACCCCTGTTTGTGGCTACCTTGTCAGGTTCGAGCAGATTTTAAGGTCCGGCTGCTCACCTACAAGGCTTTAAACGGACTGACACCTTCATACCTCTCTGATCTTTTGCACCCGTATGTTCCCCCCCGTGCGCTCCGATCTCGGGACTCTGGCCTTTTAAAGGTTCCTACAGCCAGAAAAAAAACGTGTTTTTCTTTTCGTGCCCCTTTTTTGTGGAACAGCCTCCCTCCAGATATTAGGCAGGCTGCTCTGTGGAGCTTTTTAAAGCCAAGTTGAAGACCCACTTGTTCACCCTGTCTTACATGTCTTAATTCTTTGCCTTTTAGTTTTTTTGATTTTTATCGTTTTTAACTTTTATTATGTTTTAACTTGTTATTGTGTTTTAACTTGTATTGCTATGCATCACTTTTATTTATTTGTCTCTTTATTTTCAAATAGCTGTACAGCACTTTGTCTGAAAGCGCTTTATAAATAAAGTTATTATTATTATTATTACTACACGTGGTGGGCTGAGTCATAACTGAATCAAAACAGACATGGAGACATGACAGACGAGACACTGATGACACATAGATGTAGTGGACACAGAGGGGACAAACATGAAACAAGAACCAAAAGCTGAAAGTAACAAACCCAAAAATAAGAGTGTCAGTATACAAACACCTGCCAGTTAGTCGAATTACCCACAGTGATAATACAGCTGCATTTCCCCAGGCATTTATCATATCTGTGTATGTGATGACATCACATGTGAATTAACAATAACAAAGGTTTAAAAAATTGATGATCCCAACATTGCAACTTTAACCCTAATATAACCCTTATTTTCATACTTCACCAAACGTCGTCCACATTTCTAGTGTTGCTTTTCCGTTGCTAACTCCCAGTAAGGGTGCTAATTGACCCACACAGCAAAATTGGTATGACCCGGATCTGGCCGACACAATGTGCTTACACATGGCCCACATACCGCAACGAATGACGGCCCTTTGGTGACCCAGGTCTGGTTTGCCAGATGTGGCCCACACCTGCGCCAGCACTATGCCAGCTGCAGACACAGTGGTGGTCCCGTGCTGGCCCATGTGTGTGTGTGTGTGTGTGTGAGTGTGTGTGTGTCTGGATCCACTGATGTCAGAGAATGTTTCACTGTTTGACTTAATAAAAGAAGTTACATAAAATAAATAAACGGTGATCCACAGACAGAGCTTCGTGTTTTCCTCTGTGACTGAATTGAAAACAGTGAATGTTCATGTGAAAATGTGCCAAAGATAAATTTAATAAAGTGACTGAAACATGAAGCTAATTATATCCACATGTGATAGAAGGTGAATTCTTCATGTCAAGAATAACAAAGAGAATGTGATGAAGTGAGGGGGAACCGCGAGCACCAGGATCAACAGGGGAGCTACCGTTAACAGGTGGGACTGATGCTACTCGGGGTTCTTCTTACAGGGTCAGCAGGGAGAACACCTGGATGGTTTAGTTAGTTCTGGGCGAGTTCCCTCACCACCAGAACCCTGCATCATCTACTGGGTAAGACTCATAGGATCAGGGACTAGGACCTCTTTATCAGTTATACACTTAACTATTAGCTACTAAAACAGGTCTTTAGACCGGACATCTACTTAGTCCAGACAGGAACCTCAAAGGTTAAATCATGTGATATGATGATATGATCACATGATACACGATGGCTGCATTCCAGCAAAGTCCCCTCTTTGGATTTGAGTACATTATATATTTAATCTGTTTATATAGAGAGACCAATGTCTGGCTGGTTTATGGCCCCCAGAGTAGCACTAGCTGAGTTAGCATTCAAGCTAAAAACAATCCCATCATTTGATTTTCTTAAGAAAGTGAAAATAAAGGCAGACAAAGTGGCTGTTTGTGATGCAGAAAAAATGTATTTATTTTTTTCTCTTTTAACAAAATAGCATGAAGATGATTCGTGGATTATTTAAATGAAAACCAGTGAACTGAAAAAGCCAAATTAGCTGAAGTATCCAGGAAGAGGCAGAAACTGTAGTGCCGAGCAGGACGTCCATCACAACCCTGCGAGGAAACACCAGAGGACAGCAAGCATCAGTTTACAGGAAGCTCGCAGAAACATCACCGCCGTCCAACACTGAGGTGAAGCTGCGTTCTTCCTGTTTCTCAGGTGTGTCTGTGACAGATGTGACTGCTGCCAGGATAACTGACATCAGTGCCATATTTATGCTGGTTACAACACAACTGGATGAAGATGCTGATCCCAGTTCAGTCTTTACCGTTCTGGTTTCTGGCTTCTGCTGGGCGTGGCTTCTGTTTCTGTATCTGCTGAACTGCGAAAGTCACAAACAAACAGATAAATGATCATATCGTGTTTCATTTATTATTTATTTTATTCCTTTTGTGGAATAAAATATCAATTTGTGGCAAAGAGTCAGATGTGCAGGCAGACATCTTCACTAACGGTGGTTCATCTAAATCATGATGAGTCACAGTGGCTCTGAGCCTCTGATCTACCTTTTCTCCTGACAACAACAGCCATGCTGATCGTGATGAATAATAAGAGCAGTACAATCATCGTATGATAACACACATGGCACTGGCAAGCAGCAGCTGGAAGAGAGAAACATTTCATCACCCTGTGGAGAGACTGAAGGAGACTCGAGTCCCCCGGCTGATCTCTGCTGACATGTGAGAGACTTACAGTCCAGCACTTTATGAGAAAGGTGACACAGAGTTTATCTGTGTGTGCTTCTGCTAACGGTACATGTGCACACATGTGTGTGTGTGCGTGTGTGTGCGTGTGTGTGTGTGTGTGCGTGCGTGTGCGTGCGTGTGTTCAGTCCATCATGATTCTGAGGGGAATGGTGTAATCATAATTTCATTTTGCTGATAGTTTGTCAGAGTTTACAGAATATAATCTGTGTGATTAACCAACATAAGAAGTTATATTGTCTTTGAAATTAGATCTACTGAACACATAACAGCTGTTGTTATATGTTAAGTTCTGGTGTTGCTATTGTTAGTTAGCATTTAGCTGAGGGTCAAATGGTGGGGAGTCCCAGATTTAAACCTAGTGGGAGTTTCCCCCCACAGAGGGACAAAAGGACCCCCTGATGATCCTCTAATCGCCTGAGCCAAGGTGTGAAACTGGGTGTGGGTCACAATCAGCCAGAGTTTCAGGTGTGTTCATTGTGAAACCTGGCCCCACCCTATCATGTGAATTCCTGAGGTCAGATGGCCCAGGATGTGAGTGGGCGTTAAGGCGTCTGGGGAGGGAACTCAAACCTGGATTATAGATGGCAGAGAGTTGGTGTCGTAAACCGCCGCCTCTGTTCAAAGATGGTCGCTCACAGTGGACATAGATGCTTCTTTCACTCCTCTTTCAAACCATCTGTCCTCTCTGTCCAACATGTGAACGTTGGCATCCTCAAAGAGTGACCTTTGACCTTTAGATGCAGATGGACTGCTGAGTTTTGTCCCGTGGAGGTGGCTCTTCTATGTTGTGCCATGCGCTTGTGAAGTGGCTGTTTGGTCTCTCCGATGTAGAGGTCTGGGCATTCCTCGCTGCACTGTACAGCATACACCACATTGTTAAGTTTGTGTTTTGGAGTTTTGTCTTTGGGATGAACCAGTAAATCTGGGACTCTCCACCATTTGACCTTAGAACTGAAGAAGCGTCTCGGATGAGAGGTGAAACGTCTTCAAGCCACTTAAAACAGTCCAGACGCTTTTCTTTCCAAGCTCCTTAGACCTCCATGTTCATTGTTTTTAGTTTTACTTCCCCTGTGATGTTTCCCCTGATTCCCTCCTGTATGTGTTTAGTCTGTGTGTTTCCTTTCATTCTCTCTCAGGTCGTCTGTTTTCCTCCCATCACATCCATGTATTTCACGATTCTCCTCAGGTTGTGTTCATGCCTCGTGTTCTTATTTCTTCCTCGTTATAGTTTCTCGCACGTTTCTGGTCAGAATCATGCTCATATCTGTTATCATAGTTACCACAGCTTAGTTTTCCCAGTCTAGGTTTTAATTTAGTTTTCGTCCTGCTCACCTTTGCTTTATTTTATACTCATATTTTCCCAGCCACAAATAAATGGCTCGTCTTTTGTTAAATTATAGTTTCATTTCAAGTGTCTGCATTTGGGTCTTCTTCCTCCCTCCCTGCCAGTGCAAACCGTGACAAACTTATTATTATTATTATAAATAACTCTAATAACAGTGAGACAAAAGGATTGTCTTGCGAGTTAAAAAGAGATCGTGCAGGGCATTCAGGCTGTCACATAGTACAAGCCTGTACCAAGCAGCTGTGATGGAGATGCCACACTTCCTGAGGGGCTGAACAAGTTCTACACACGGTTTGATGCACTGAACAACACACAAGCAAAGAAAGCCTCATCACTGAGCCAGATGATCGTCCCAGCGTGCTTCAAGTCCACCACCATCTTCCCGGTGCCAAAGAAATCCTCAGTATCCTGCCTGAATGATTACCGTCCCATCGCCCTGACCCCCATCATCATGAAGTGCTTCGAGAGACATGGCACACATGAGGAGCAACCTCCCCCGCTCACTGGACCTGCTGCAGTTTGCATACTGGCCGAACAGGTCGACCGAGGATGCTATTTCCACTCCACTTCACCTCTCCCTCTCCCACCGGGACAAAGACACCTATGTCAGAATGGTGTTCATTGACTTGAGCTCAGCATTCAGCACCATTATTCCCCAAAAACTGTTTGACAAACTCAGCAAGTTGGGACTGAGCACCTCTCTCTGCTACTGGATACTAGATTTCCTGTCAGAGAGGCCTCAGTCTGTCCGAATCGGCAACAACACCTCCAGCACCATCAGACTGAGCACAGGAGCTCCTCAGGGCTGTGTTCTCAGCCCACTGTTGTTCACCCTACTGACACACGACTGCACCGCCCTACACAGCTCGAACCAATCATCAAGTTTGATGATGACACAACCATGGTTGGTCAGCGTACAGAGATGAGGTTCAGCAGCTGGCGTTCTGGTGCAGCGAGAACAACCTGTCACTGAATGTGGACGAAACCAAGGAGATGATCGTCGACTTCAGGCAGACTCGCTCCACCCACACACCACTCAGCATCCGCGGTTCCACGTAGAGACTGTGAACAGCACCAAGTTCCTGGGAGTTCACATCTCAGACGACCTCATCTGGACCACCAACACCACCTCCATCACCAAAAAGGCCCAGCAGCGCCTCCACTTCCTGAGATGCATGAAACGGGCCAACCTCCCTCCTCCCACCCTCACCATCTTCTACAGGAGCACCATAGCAAGCTCCTGACCAGCTGCATCCTCGTGTGGTTTGGAAACTGCAAAGTCGGCGACCTCAGCCAGCTACATCGGATCGTCAATGCAGCTGCCAAGATCACTGGAACATCTCTCCCTCTGCTACAGGGCATCTTTCACAAACACTGCATCAGTAAGGCCTCTTGCATCGTGCTTGACCCCTCACATGGACTCTTCTCCCTCCTCCCATCCAGCAGATGCTATCGCAGCATCGGGGCACGATCTTCCAGCCTGCGAGACAGCTTTTTCCTGCAAGCCATCAGACTCCTGAACTCACTACCAGCTCCCCCACTCCCCCTCACCACACAAACCAGTAACGAACTCTATTGGACTCCACACACCGCTGCCTTTGTAAATACAGATGCTGCTCTATGGACAATTCTACTCTCAGGAATCCTGCTCATGTTTATCACTTTATTTCACATTGTAAACTGTAAAGCTGCTACGTTGGTCATTTTAAACCACTTCAATTCAAATTTCCATAAACTGCAAACTCTCGACCAGCGTCCTTTTATTTGGTCTAATCACATGCTGCAGCATGGACAGAGCGCGCTGGTCAAACGCCAAAGTGCTCTCCAACGATGGGCGCTGCCGTCATGTCATATATGAACTGAGAACAACACAGAGGTTAGTGCATCTTCAGACCCTTTCTCTCCTCAACCTTAGCTTTAATAAAACAGGATACGTTCAAAAAGTCTAAACTGTGGACATCGCCTTTCACACCTTGTGTGAGACATCAATGGTAAAAACCTGGCTGTCATTACATCACCCAAAGGGTTCTTCCAGGTAGCCTTAAAAATTAACAGATCTTTGTGGACGACTTGTCCAGGCCACTAAATTGCATAGATTTAGAGGTGAGCTGCTGATAACAGGCGCAGCTGAGGAGGAAGAAGGCCTGACCGGAGGGCCACCCTTCAGAGGACTGAGCAGCAATCAGAGCTGGGCTCTGAGCGTCCTCCCTGCGTAACACTCAGGATCACAGCCTTTATTTACGCTCCTCTGTGCAAAACCAGCATCAGAAACAAACAGGTCAGGGCTCAGATTTATGTTCCTACCTGCGACGTCTCGTTCTGCTGCCGTCATTGCAGACGTCTCTCGCCCTCCTGTGTGGAACAGTTGAAAGATGTAATAAAGTCAGGTTCAAACAATTACATTAGAACAAAATAATAAAGTATGCAGTATCAAAAAATGTTTTGTGATCCAAAATGTTGAAATATTTCGGACGAGCTTATATACCACATCAGTGTTCGTCGTTACAGGAGGGAAACGCTTAAATCCGATGAATGCAGCACAGTCAGACTGAACTCTGTGCTGGATCAAGCTGTTACCTGGAGAGATCACTGTCAGCTGCACAGCTGGTTCGTTATTGCACAGGTATCTCCCAGAGTCTGAGAGAGTCGGCTTCAGGATGACCAGCGACTTATCAGGTAACGACCTGAATCGTGTGTCCTCGCAGTGTCGTTCGTCCACGTTGCCGTTGGTCGTGAGTACGTCAGCTTTCCTTCCATGACTCTCTCTGCTCCACGTCACCTTACCCTCCACAGAGAGGGGACAGCGCAGAGTGAAGGACTCCTTGTCTCTGATTATTTTATGTTTGATTCCTGCAGAAGAAGCATTATTTTTAATACAGCTGTACATTACTGCATTACTTTATCCACTGGTCTCTATTTTAACCACGTACAGTTTGTGTTCATATCTTGATGGAAAGTTCACTCACGATCTTTTCATTGAAAATTGTTGCATAGACACAAAGTTAATATGAAGAATTTCTGAAAATTATTCAGTTTTTCTTATTGATAAAAGTCTTAGAGGCGGTGGATTGAAGATTGTAAATGTTTAAATTAAAAAACAATAAAGCTCCTGTTATTCAATTTAATTCTTTTAATATAAAGTCATATATTAGTGGCTGAAGCTCTGATGGATAAAATGGAAACACTGAAGGATAATAAGGGTTAAAGCTAAAGAAGCAGCAGGTGGATTAATTCATTTTGCCTGCAGAGACTCAGATACCTGCACGTACATCGGCTCTGAGCGCAGCTTTTATCTGTGCTCACAACAGGAACTCAGCTGGCTGAGCAAATATAGATGTTCTTCCAGCAAACACCTCATGATATATTTTGATATTTTGTGGTTAATAAACACTAATTGTTCCTGTTATGTTGGGGAATGAAATCATCGTCATCAGTGAAGTGTAAAAACACCTCCCAGATCTTTTCCTGCTCACTGACAGACGAATTATTGTTCGTAAATGGTAAATGGCCTGTATTTGTACAGCGCTTTACACATCCAGTCATCCACACATTCACACACACGTGATGGGAAGCTACATTTTTGTCTGTCTCTTCTAATTTTTCTTCTCAAAGCCCAAAACATATGACAGAGTGTAAGTCTGTGGCTTCCTGCTTTGGAGAATCCAGCCATGATCACGCTTCAGAGAGCAGACTAAAGATAAATGCATCTACCAGGGAGAGAGTTCATGCTAAAACCACAGAGGCTTTTGGGTGGAGATGACATTAACATGCAGACCCTGTGATCTCATGGCTGTCACCTCCAGCAGTAAGGTAGGTGCTGCACTGAGGACATTAACCACACACAGGAAAGGTTTTGAGGGAATCAACGTGTGAACACGAAGTTCAACAGATTGAGCTTCAAGTACAAATTATTCTTAATTAATCTCACTGTCTTACACTGTCTTACATAAAAGGATGTGGATTCCACATTGTAAATGTTTAGATTCAAAAACATTCAAATAATAAAGCTTCAACTATGCAAACTGATCTCCACCATATAAGTGTGCAGACCTGCCGCAGTGGATGAAACAGAAACATTGTAACTGTTTCAGCTAAAGAAGCAGGAGGTGGATTATTTTAATGCTTTCTGAAAAGTTCTTACCTGCAGTGAGATTGCAGCCCAGAGCAAGGACAAAGAGGCAGCAGCAGATATTCACCCTCATCCTGATCAACACTCAGATACCTGCAAATGCATCGGCTCTGACCGCAGCTTTTATCTGCGCTCACAGCAGGACATGAGCTGGCTGACCATATACAGATGTTCTTCCAGCAAACACCAACCTCCTCGTGACATTTTTGGTATTTTGTGGTTAATAAACACTAATAGTTCCTGTTATTTTGAAGTATGAAATCATCATTCGTCATCAGTGAAGAATAAAAACAGCTCCCAGAATGGAAAGCTGCTTTCCTGCCCACATGAGTTATTCTTAGTAAAACAACTGAAGCTCTTACTGTGATAAATGTGTTGGCAAACACAAATGTAACCATAAAGGACAAAAACAACAACGAACTGCGTCATGGATTAAAAACATCACTGGAAACATGTTACAGCCTGTTGTCGAAATGGATTCAGTTTATTTTTTGTCTCCAAATTCCCCAAAATAACAAAGTGTAAAAACGTGTAGCACGTACACAAGTGTTCAGTCTTTGCTCAACAAGTTGTTGGAGCACGTTTGGCAGCAGTTACAGCCTCTTGTCTTTTTGAGTGTGATGCTACAAACTCGACACACCTGTTTCTGGCCAGTTTCTCACTTTCACATCTCCATTTTCACTAAACTGTGCAATCAGTAATGACTCTCACACATAAACATTTATTTCTTTGTATTTATATGTTTATACTGTATTCATTAGATACTCTTTTAGTCACAGACGGACAGTTCACAGTGAAGGAAGTTCTTTCTTCGAGAATCAAACTTATACATGGTTTATTTATAACAGCGAAGGAGTGCTAAACAGTTTGATCAGTATGTTAGCAGAGACGTAGTCGAAGCAGTAAAAGTGTCTATTCTAATGTCTAGAGTGTGTGCAGACATCTCCATCATCAACCGTTTTTATTCTTGCCTGAGTTTGAGAAGATGAGAACCGTGTCGCCAGCCCAACGTTATAACGGTTCAACACAGAATTATGATTGATATGTGAATTTGCTGATAGTTCATTATGATCAATACTGATCAGAATATCATCAGTAAATATGAAGTAAATATGAATATGATGGAGTTTGGCTAAAATGATGGATAGAAATAAAAGTAAGAAAAGAAAAAATGATTTTAGGTAAAGAATTCAGTTTTATTTATGCAGCACCAAATCACACTGACTGACAAACCCGAAGTTTTAAAGAGCAGTAAAGAGCAGCACTAAACACTTCTAGTTTAGTGTAAAGTTTACACTAAGCCCAGCTGGTTGTGCATCTTATTACCAGTGACGGGGATAACGGCGATACTTTTTTCAGTAACGAGTAATCTAACTAATTACTATTCCTATCGTTACAACGCCGTTACCGTTACTAAAATGCGGTCGTGTTACTATTTTTCAACAAACAGACGGCTGAAGCTGTGTTCAGCTTACTGTACGTAAGTAATGTGTGCGCTCCCGTGGACGGCTGTCACTTTTTGGCACAACACCTGGAGCTCAGGGGGCAAAACAATCGCATGAGTGCTGCTGTTTGACTGAGGAAGAATAAAGTAGTCGTGGTAAGACAATCACATGACCACTTCAAGACAAAGCAACAAGGTGACATATACCAGTTTATAAACTGTGTTGATCGGCCACGTAAAACCAGAGTCATGATAGACAAGATATATGCCTGTTTTTCCTCAATAGTTTCGTCACGTTTACTGTCTAAGGACAGCGCAGCGAGACCTCTCTGCTTTCACCCATTGCAGCCAACATGTACATGGAAGAAGTGGGAAAGAGGGCTTTGTGATCCTATTCTGGAACACCAGGGTAGGACCACATCTGTGTGAAAATCAAATCTTAGGATGTACTACAATTCACCAACACATCAAATTCACCAGGGAGGATAAGAAAAGTGGCAGGTTAGCCTTCTTAGACTGTGATATTTCCATCAGTAATGGGGGACATCTAAAGGCTGATGTGTACTGGAAACCTACGCATATATTTAAGGTTTAACCATAATATTTAAGGTTTGACTCTCATCATCCACTGGAGCACAAACTGGGTGTCATCAGGACAATACAACACAGCAGCAGGGAAGCAGAAGAACTAGTTATGGTCATTATGCAAATGTACTGTTGCTAAGGAAACCTGCAGTCAGCTGAGATTGAAGAAGTCACCTGGATGAGTGATGTACATGCAGATGAACAGAATCAACTTTCTGGTAAGATAAAGTCCTTCTATGCTACTCAAGTCTGGTGTTAGTCAGCCATGTGGCTGCAAACACTTATCCCACTAGAGGGCGCTCCGGTTTTACTTTGAACCAAGAAGAGGAGCAAAAACCAGCCACTGGTCTGCTACATTAATGTCTGCTCAGAGAAAATGTACTTTAAGTGGTCTAAGGAGCTTGAAAAGAAAAGCGTCTGGACTTTTTTAAGTTGCTTGAAGACGTTTCACCTCTCATCCGAGAAGCTTCTTCAGTTCTGACGCGTTTGCTGTCACATTGTATTTGTAGTGTGAACAAGCAGACAAAAAAATCGGATTTGATCAAAAAATCGGAATTGAGCATTAAGACCTGCAGTGTGAACGTAGACTTAACGACAAAGGTCACTCTTTTGAGGATGCCAGTGTTCACATTTTGGACAGAGAGGACATGGTTTGAAAGAGGAGTGAAAGAAGCCATTTACGTCCACTGTGAGCAACCATCTTTGAACAGAGGCGGTGGTTTACGACACCAACTGTCTGCCATCTATAATCCAGTTCTGAGATCCTTCTCAGACGCCTTAACGCCCACTCACATCCTGGGCCGTCTGACCTCAGAAAATTGCATGATAGGGTGGGACCAGGTTTCACAATGAGCTCACCTGAAACCCTGGCTGATTGTGACCCACACCAGTTTTCACACCACGGCTCATGTGATTAGGTAGAGGATCATCAGGGGGTTGTCTCTCTTGGGGAACCCTCCCATAGGGCTTTACAGCATCCTGCGATTGCATTTGTCCCTAACCATCGGGAACCCTCACATTAACTTTTATAGAGTGGAAAACGGTTAGCGTTCATTGTCCAGCTTTACTGTGTCTGTTATGCTAACATAGCTGTGTCACTAGCGATCACATAGCACATCATTATAAACCAACTAGCCCAACTTTAGTAACCCTACAAACGTCACTGCTGTTTTGTGTTCTGTCTTCATTCATGTCTGAAGTGATAGCAGCGCTGTATGACTTAATTTTTTCTGAAGTGCCTCAATCAGAACATGGTATATTATATTTCAATGGAAGCTAGCGAGCTAACTTCCTGCTAACTTCTCCGTTAAATTTAATAAATCCTGTTTTCATGGATGCCTGGATGTTAAACGTAATTGTTACACCTGCTAAAGCAGCCACACTGATCATTTTATTACATATGAAAGGATTTAGACAGTTTTTAACTCAGTGATCCTGCAGTGATCGTTTGACTTTTGGACCTGCAGCAGAGTTTGGGCCCAGACACAGCTAATGATGTCAGACTCAAAGACTGGGTTGGCTGACGTCTGAGGCCTGTAGCCAATAAATGCTCTCCAGGGCCTTTATAACTGGACTGATGCTGTTAGTATGTTAGTTAGGATCTGATCGTCTTTGTTAGCTTGTTGGTGTTTGTTAGCCTTCATTGATGGTCTTGTTGATTTAGCCAGAAACCTTGAGTGCCCATTCTATTTTGGTTTTCACCGTTTTCTCCTGTTTTTCAGGAGAAAACGTTCTGTTTGTCGGGTTTTGGTTTGAAGTGGAGACTGTAATGTTATGTTGGCCCTGGCTCTCCGAAAGAGTATCATTCACTTTCTTTTTAACATCTAACTGACCCAAACAGCTTTCTCACGTTTTTCCAGCCAGTTTTATGTTACTGTCCTCACTCGTAGATCAACTTGGGAATGCAACAACAGCACCATTTACTTTTAAGCAGGTGTGTTTGTTATTTTTATTCAGAGTTTTACATGGTATAATTTGGTGTTATTGCCATGACAACAGAGCCAACAGCGTACTGAAGCTAAACAGCAAAATAAAATCTGTAAATGATTTAAAATTGTGAACACAACGGTACATACTGAATCTGCAAGGCACTTATACCAAACTGGAGCCCAGCAGCAGTAGCTTGCTATTGTGCCACACTGTCTTTAGTCTCCATGAGCAGCTATGATGCATATAGTTAACATAGGTGTCCTGCTTCTGTGTGATGGTGCATCAGAGATCAGACTCTGCTGCTGTGTCTCGCTTCTGTTTCTGTATCTGTCGAGCTGCAAAACACACAAAATAAACATGGATATGATGGATGGTTATAAATCATACAACTGCTTAAAGTCTGTTTCACTCTACAATTTACAAACTGAACATCATGTTGAAACTCTTAAGACTAAAAGGATCATTTTCTCAGAGACTTTTATGCAGTTGGACTATTTGCAAACCTGCACATGTGCAGCTGCACAAACATCTGCACTAAAGCTGAATCATGTTAAACTTCAATGAGTCTGAAAACAGTGATGATGAGAGCACAGAGGCTCTTTGAGCTCATCCACCTTTCCTCCAGGTAACAGCAGTGATGCTGATCATGATGATTAAGCAGAGCAGTCCAATCAGTGTACGGACAATCATGTGCCACAGGTGATCAGCAGCTGGAGGACAAAGAAACATCTGGAATCAGACCATCATCCACCACCAGCTACAGTCACTGATCACACAGTTATTCAGCTGTATGGGAACTCAACTGAACACTTGATTATTCTGGTACATTTGTCCTGAAACAAACACACTGGGTAACACTCGGAAATTAATATTTTGTCTAAATACTGGTCACAATAATGCAAAAGTCGTTCTTTGAATAACTGCTTTCATACCTAAGATTTCCTCAGGTGCTGCTGCCGCTGTTGCTGCAGTTCTTGTTGTCAGTGAAGTGGTCGTTGTTTTTGGTGGTCGTGTTCGTGTTGTTTTCCTGTCTGTGTTTAACATTTGAAAGATATACAAGACAGAAAATGTACTTTAGAATAGTAACTTTACATAAAAAAGATTTTTTTAAAAACATAACAGAACCCCATGAGTGTTGGTAATCAGCCCAGGACTCTTCTTTTCCAACTAATATTGGTCAGTTTTTGCTGGCCTCTGCAATTCGTCCTCCCAACCCACTGGCTCCAAAACCTTTCCCAGTACCCGCTCACGTTCGCCAACAAAGCATTGTCGGTAAATATATAGATCTAGCACAACTCATTCTTCCACCACTCAACCAGCCCACTCCACCCATCATCTGCAGTCCGGCCCCATCTCAGGCAAAAGAGCTCACTCCACTCGAGTTTGCTTTTGCATTTTCACTATACAGAGACATCTTCTGCACTACTTTCCCTTCCCAAAGACAAGTTATCGATGCCTACTTGACCATAATACTCGATCTCGCCCTACACTTCGGCAGCACCAGCTTTTACCAGTACCACATCCAGTTCACTTCTCAAGCAGCTGCTTGCCTACAACAGTTTAATCAGGACACATTCTGGGGCAGTTTCAACCAGGAACTCTACTGTCGCTGTCCGATCTTCACTCTCCTGCAAGATATGCATCCTGCTTCCATTTGTAGCATTCCAGCCCAAAGCAACTGACAGCCCATAAGCCACACATCCACTCTTACCTGCTTGGGTCCAGCCTCTAAACCAGAAATTTCCAAACCCACAGCATCCATTCCTGGCATGTCTTTGCCACAAGGTACAGACTGAAAGGGCAGACTCATTGCGAACCTAGGAGGCAGCACCATTTGCAATAATTCCAACTCCAGAAACTGATTCCAGTTGCCTCATGTCTCAGTGCTGCTATCTCCACTCCTGCTCTTTTTGCGGCAGCGGCCATTCCTGCCCAGCATGCCCCCACAACCCCCCCAAACAATGACTAGTTTTATCTGTTTTGACACCTATACATATTCACGCTTTAAAAGAAGCCTTAAAAAAAAAATCACCCTTACCCAGACTTGGTGAACTTTTTAGTAAAAGGTTTTTAAGGTTTCCACCCAGGGATTGTTACCCAGCCATCAGGTCTCTTGTACCTGTAAAAACCTCCAGTCAGCTCTCAAAGACCCAGACGCCATTGAAAGCCTGCTCGCCAAAGAAGTTAGGAGGGTTTAATGAGTGGACCCTTTCCTAAACTGCCTGTTCCCCTTTTTCGCATCGCTACCAGAAAATATTCAGGCAGAAAGCACATCATCATCATAAATGTATCTGCACCTCATGGGAGTCATGTTTTTAAATCAGAGACGTCATTCCCTGGAAACACCTGGAGAAACACAGCTGACACAAATGAACCTGACGCCACCAGGGAAGCAAAACTGAACACATTGAACATGGAAACAAGACTTTCAAAATAAAACAGGAAAACATAGAGAGACGTAGACATGACAACCACACTTGACAATACGATAATGGTTTGTATCATATCTATCTAATAGACTCCAGTTTGTGCATGTAAATGGAGAGTCCTCTTCACACACTGAGGTTAATTATGGAGTTCCACAGGGTTCAGTGCTAGGACCAATTCTGTTTACACTATACATGCTTCCCTTAGGCAGCATCATTAGAAGACATAGCATACATTTACACTGCTATGCAGATGACACCCAGCTCTATCTGTCCATGAAGCCAGATAACACACACCAATTAGTTAAACTGCAGGAATGTCTTAAAGACATAAAGACCTGGATGGCCGCTAACTTTCTGCTTCTTAATTCAGACCAAACTGAGGTTATTGTACTCGGCCCTGAAAATCTTAGAAATATGGTTGTGAAATGCACTTCACACACACACACACACACACACACACAGTTCTTTATAGCGAGATGCCACGTTTATTTTTAGTTTTTGTTTGTTGTGACAGTCCACAGTCTGGACATTTCCGGTCTCAGCTGTTCCCAGCCTCCTTCCCGCTCCTCTCCCGTCTCACTAAAAAAAGGGAAGAAACCGTCATCAGACCAAAAACCACCAGCTGTGTTCTCACCTGCCTGTCCAGCACCGCCCCGTTGAGCTCACTGCACCACTCCTCCCCTGCAGCTGAGCCTGGGAAATACACCCCCACCGCCCGACTGAGGCCGGGGAGCCGTCTGGCCGAACCTACTCTCGTGGACAGGATGCGATAGCTGCCGTCTCCTCCACCTGTGGACGCACCTGCCCGCCCCCAAGTGGTGCCCCAGATACTGTAGCTGTGGAGTGGAGAAGGATGTTTTTTCCTTGGATTGGCAGACAAGGGAATCTGCCAGTAACCCTTGGTTAAATCCAGTGTCGTGAAAAAAATGGGCTGTGCCCAACCGGTCCAGGAGCTCGTCGACCCGGGGCATGGGATAAGCATCAAAGCATGACACTTCATTCACCTTGCGATAGTCAACACAGAACCGTATAGACCCATCCTTCTTCACCACAAGAACTATGGGGCTATACCAGGCGCTGTGCGACTCTTCTATCACTCCCATTTTCAGCATTTCAGCCAATTCCCTCTGAACAATTTGCCGGTTATGCTCAGGAAGCCTGTAGGGCCGTGAACGCACCGTCACGCCAGGCTGTGTTTCAAAATGATGCTCAATGAGAGACCGTCGGCCGGGCAGGGGGGACAACACATCTGCAAAATGCTGCTGGAACGCATCAACATCCGCTCTCTGGGCCTGTGTGAGATGGTCATCACAAGGGAGGGAGGCGGGGATGATAGAATTTGGCACCTCCGGCCCCAACTCATCTCTCTCCTTAACCAGGCTCATCAGAGAAGCGGTTTCAGCCTCTCTTCACGCTTTAAGGAGGTTGAGGTGATAAATCTGCTGCGCTCTTCCCCTGTCCGACCGAGCGACCTCATAGTCAACGTCCCCAATTCGCCGTGTGACCACAAAGTGTCCTTGCCACTTGGCAAGCAACTTTGAGCTGGAAGAATGGAGTAATACAAGCACTTTGTCTCCTGGTGAAAATTGCCTGAGTCTAGCTCCTCTGTCATACAGGCGTTGCTGACGCTGCTGAGCCTGGAGCAAATTCTCCCGTGACAACCTTCCCAAAGTGTGGCGTTTCGCTCTCAGGTCCAACACGTACTGAATCTCATTCTTGGCGGGGCTCGGACCTTCCTCCCAGCTTTCTTTAATCAGGTCGAGCACCCCACGCGGCTTCCTGCCGAACAGCAGTTCAAAGGGAGAAAATCCCGTGGAGGCCTGGGGCACCTCCTGCACTCCAAATAACAGAGGGTCTAGCCAGTGATCCCAATTCCGTTCATCCTCGTTAATGAACTTACGAATCATGGACTTTAAAGACTTGTTCAACCACTGTACCAGCCCGTCCACATGAGGGTGGTAGACGCTGGTCCGAATAGATTTAATGCCCAGTAATTCATACAGCTCCCGCAGTGTGTGAGACATGAACGATGTGCCCTGATCTCTTTCGGGATTCCGACTCGGGAGATGACCTGAAACAGTGCCTGCGCCACACTCTTTGCAGAGATGTTGCGCAGCGCCACTGCTTCCGGGTATCGCGTTGCATAATCCACCAGGACTAACAGAAAGCGATAGCCGCGTGCACTCTGGTGAAACGCCCCGATGAGGTCCGTGCCAATGCGCTCAAACGGGACCTCCATGAGTGGGAGCGGGCGCAAAGGCACTTTTGGTATGAACGGCTGATTAACAAGCTGGCAGGCCGGGCAGGACGCGCACCAGCGGCTCACATCCGGATGTCTGGCCAATAAAATCAGGCCGTTATTCGCTCCAGAGTTTTTTCATATCCTATATGCCCTGCCATGGGGTTATAATGAGCCGCCTGGAAAATCATTTCCCGGCGGACTTGCGGCACCAACAACTGGGCGTGTGTCTCCTCCATGCGAGTGTCACGACTCACTCGATATAACCTATCTTTTAATAAAATGAAGCGTGGGTAGGTCTGCACGGCTTCAGGGCGCACCACGTGACCATCAATCTCAATGGTCGAAGGCTGAGCGTAGGGTGTCATCGCGAGACTGCTCCAGTGGGAAATCTCCCGTGGGGGAAATTTCAGGAGCCGGTGGGGGCTCCCATGAAGGACCCGCCATCTCCCACCCCCCCTCGGAGTCAGTGTCGGACAACCCCGCGCAGACACTACACGCTAATAATGGTCGTGATCGCACTCATACTGCCCTAACAGGTGATGAAACAATCTGTGCCCAGAATTAGGGGATACAACAGGCATGGGCTAACCACGGCCTTCACTCTATGCGTTTTGCCCTTATACTTTAACAACAGCCGCACTATGGGATACCTGTGAATATATCACCATGAACACATGTGGGTCTGCGTACATCTCGTGTCCACCAAAGCATGGCGTATACCCCCTTGAGTCCTTACCGGAATGCTGTACATCCCTCCTGGACCGGGAGAGGGTGCTGGGGCACCGGCGACGCAGAACACCTGCCCCTGTCCCTCTTTAGGTGTTGCCCGCACTTCCAGCACTCCTGCCCCAGCGTCTGTGCCGCTCTCCGTGGCTCAGGGGTGACACTGCTCATCTCTGATCCCTGGGAAGGTACAAACGAAGCAAAAAGATTAGTGGGGCTCAGCACCGGCGCCCGCTCTCCCTGCGCCGGCACGGGGCATGTTTGCTCGGTTTCCGACTGCCCTCCCTTGGCTCCTCCGGTTCTCCACCAATGTGACCGCAACCTCCAGACCCGATGGTGGCACCAGACCCATCTCACTGTCTCCGCAGGCAGCCCCTCCATGAACTGCTCCAGCACCAACTTCTCCACCAGCAGCGTCTCCCCCTCTGACGATCCCGGCTGCAGCCACCGCACCGCCGCGTTGTGCAGTTTCCGGGCCCAAGCAAACGGCCGATCCTCCCCGGCGATTATCCTCAGGGGCAAGATCCATCCTGTCCAACACCGCCTGGCTCATGTCCTCGAAGCTGCTCCTCGAGGAGCTCAGACGGCGGCCCTGAGGATATTCGCCGTCTGAGCCTCCCCCGACAGCAGAGGAAGCAAACGTGGAGCCCACTAAACCTGCGGCCACTTCCAAGGTGGCCGCAGGTTTAGTGGGCCACCTTGGAAGTGGTTTAGCTCCAATCAGCCACTCCAGAACCTGGGTCTGCCGGTCCGCCTGCTCCTTCAGCTTTGCCAGGTGATCACGCTGGAGCGCCGCCTGGTCTTGGCTCATCTTCGCCATCTCCGCTGGCATTTGTGCCAGGAACTGCAAAGGCTGGGCAGGTGGCGCAGCATGTGGGTCTGACATTCCCACCAGACAGGGTTTCGGCACGACTTGTGAAATGCACTTCACACACACACACACACAGTTCTTTATAGCGAGATGCCACGTTTATTTTTAGGTTTTGTTTGTTGTGACAGTCCACAGTCTGGACAGCTCCGGTCTCAGCTGTTCCCAGCCTCTTTCCCACTCCGTCTCACTAAAAAAGGGAACGCCACCAGCTGTTTTCTCACCTGCCTCTCCAGCACCTGAGTTGATCTCACTGCACCACTCCTCCCCTGCAGCCGAGCCCAGGACCACACCTCCGCCACAGTGGTATCCAAGCAGATTCTTACTCTGGATGGCATTACCTCAGCCTCCAGTAACACTGTGAGGAACCTTGGAGTCATTTTGACCAGGACATGTCCTTCAACGCACATATTAAACAAATATGTAAGACTGCTTTCTTCCATTTGTGCAACATCTCTAAAATTAGAAATATCCTGTCTCAGAGTGACGCTGAAAAACTAGTTCATGCATTTATTACTTCCAGGCTGGACGACTGTAATTCATTATTATCAGGAAGTCCTAAAAACTCCCTGAAAAGCCTTCAGTTAATCCAAAATGCTGCAGCAAGAGTCCTGACAGGGACTAGAAGGAGAGAGCATATTTCTCCTGTTTTGGCTTCCTGTTAAATCCAGAATTCAAAATCCTGCTCCTCACATACAAGGTCTTAAATAATCAGGCCCCATCTTATCTTAATGACCTTGTAGTACCATATCACCCTATCAGAGCACTTCGCTCTCGCTCTGCAGGCCTACTTGTTGTTCCTAGAGTATTTAAAAGTAGAATGGGAGGCAGAGCCTTCAGTTTTCAGGCCCCTCTTCTGTGGAACCAGCTTCCAGTTTGGATTCAGGAGACAGAAACTATCTCTACTTTCAAGATTAGGCTTCAAACTTTCCTTTTTGCTAAAGCATATAGTTAGGGCTGGACCAGGTGACCCTGAATCCTCCCTTAGTTATGCTGCAATAGACGTAGGCTGCCGGGGATTCCCATGATGCATTGAGTTTTTCCGTTCCAGTCACCTTTCTCACTCACTATGTGTTAACAGACCTCTCTGCATTGAATCATATCTGTTATTAATCTCTGTCTCTCTTCCACAGCATGTCTTTATCCTGTCTTCCTTCTCTCACCCCAACCAATCACAGCAGATGGCCCCGCCCCTCCATGAGCCTGGTTCTGCCGGAGGTTTCTTCCTGTTAAAAGAGCAGGGCTGATGTGGTGGGTTCTGGTGATAATACAGGCAGCAGAGTTCTGGACACGTTGAAGCTCATGGATAGATTTTTGACTAAGACCAAAAAGAAGAGAGTTGCAGTAATCGATCCGGGAAGTGACCAGACTGTGAACAAGAGTGTCAGCGGCATGTGGGGTCACTGTTTGATCAGACTTCACAAACAGGAAAAGACTCATGAACACCTGGATATTGATTAAACATAAACTAGAATAATACTTGACTTAACCATAACCAAATAATAACACCAGAACTTTGCGTTAATGCAATCTAACATAAGAAAATCAAAAATACAAAATACTCAAAACGCTGGTGCACAGACGCAGCTGTGACATTTTGTGAAATGTGTCCAGTCCTCATTGGGGTCTATGCTGACTGGCTTACTGCACAGATGTGAGGTGATTCAGTCTGAACATGTAACTCTGCACGACTTACAGTAGAGAGCAACGAAGTGAAAATCTACCTTTGTAACAGCGCTTTCTAAAGTGCATCACTTCATGAAGAGGACAGTTATTCACATCATCTCTGGGACATGTCAGCAGAAAACGATTCAAATATTACGTGTGGGTTTAAGATTCAAAAATAGAAAAAGGGAAGTGAAAGTTTGACGTTACCTGATGGGATCACCCTCAGCTCTGCGGCCGTTTCGTTGTTACACAGGTATGTTCCAGAGTCTGAGACAGCAGCTTCACGAATGTGCAGTGACTTATCCACGAATGCATGGTAATGTTTTCCTGGATCATCGTGTCTCATTACACCGTTATTAAAAACTGTAAATATGATAACTTTCCTCCCTTCTGTCTCTCTGCTCCAGGTCACGTTGCCCTGAGGGCGAGGACAGGGCAGAGTGATGGGCTGCTGCTCCTCAGCTTCTTTATAGATTAAATCTGTGAAACATAATCTATGAAAATATCTAACAATACCAAATTATCTGTTTACACATGAAAGGCGGAGTGTTAGAAGCCTGTACCTGCAGAGACATCAGAGCCCAGAATAAAAGCACAAAGACAGCAGCAAATGTTCACCCACATCCTGAAGCACTGAAATAACTGTGCACACACAGCAACAGCTGACCCAGGCTTCTGTTTCTGCTGAGAACAGGAACTGTGTGGTTTACAGGAACTGTGTGGTTTACACGCACATCTTCTGCACATCTCAGAGTTTTTTTATAGGAAATGAATATTAATGTTTCCTGTTAATATTTCCTCAGGATTTGTTGTTGACTACCGACAACAACAAAACTGTGTCTGTACTGGAAAGTGAAAATTACTTTTCTGTGAACAATCAAACACACTACGCCACAGCTACAGTGGGGCAAAAACGTATTTAATCAGCCACCAATTGTGCAAGTTCTCCCACTTTAAAAGATGAGAGTTCTTCCATCACAGGTATGCGTCAACTATGAGACAAAATGAGGAAAAAAAATCACATTGTCTCATTTTTAAAGAACTTATTTGTAAATCGTGGTGGAAAATAAGTATTTGGTGAGTAACAAAAGCTCATCTCAGTACTTTGTTATATACCCTTTGTTGACAATGACAGAGGTCAAATGTTTGCTGTAAGTCTTAGCGAGGTTTTCACACACTGTTGCCCCAAAGCCTGATGTTCCCACCACGCTTCACAGTAGGTATGCTGTTCTTTGGATGCAACTCAGCATTCTTTCTCCTCCAAACACAACAATTAGACTTTTTACCAAAAAGATCTATTTTGGTTTCATCTGAACATATGACATTCTCTCAATCCTCTTCTGGATCCAAACGCTTTCTAGCAAACTTCAGACGGCCTGGGCGTGTACCGGCTTAATCAGAGCGACACGTCTGGCACTGCAGGATTTGAGTCCCTGGCGGCTTAGTGTGTTGCTGATGGTAGCCTTTGTTACTTTGGTCCCAGCTCTCTGCAGGTCATTCGCTCGCGCCCCCCCGCGTGGTTCTGGGATCTTTGCTCACCGTTCATGTGATCATTTTGACCCCACGGGGTGAGATCTTCCATGGAGCCCCAGGTCGACGGAGATTATCAGTGGTCTTGTATGTCTTCCATTTTCTAATAATTGCTCCCACAGTTGATTTCTTCACACCAAGCTGCTTACCTATTGCAGATTCAGTCTTCCCAGCCCGGTGCAGGTCTACAATTTTGTTTCTGGTGTCCTTTGACAGCTCTTTGGTCTTGGCCATAGTGGAGTTTGGAGTGTGACTGTTTGAGGTTGTGGACATGTGTCTTTTATCCTGATAACGAGCAAAAACAGGTGCTATCAATACAGGTAACAAGAGGAGGACAGAGGAGCCTCTTACAGAAGAAGTTACAGGTCTGTGAGAGCCAGAAATCTTGCTTGTTTGTAGGCGACCAAATACTTATTTTCCACCATAATTTGCAAATAAATTCTTTAAAAATGAATTTTTTTTACTCATTTTGTCTCTCATACCCTGGAACACCACCAAGTCATTGGTTCAGGTATGTGGATGACACCTGGGTGACAATCAAATCTCAGGACGTTCCACATTTCACGGATCACATTAACTCGGTGGACTGACACATCAAATTCACCAGGGAGGATATGAACAGTGGCAGGTTAGCCTTCTTAGACTGTGAGATTTCCATCAGGAATGGGGGACATCTAAAAGCTGACGCCCAGTTTGGAGCACAAACTGGGCGTCATCAGGACGCTACAACACAGAGCGAACACCATCCCCACAGACACAGCAGCCAGGGAGGCAGAAGAACATCAAGAAGGCCCTGAGTCAATGTGGTTATCCCAGCTAGACTTTTGTCAAAGCTGAGAAGGCGCCTAAAGAAAGCTCCCGCTGATCCAGGAGAGAAGGACAACCGCATGTTAATGATCCAGGCACTGACCTCACAGCCCATTGTTCATTCAGTGGTGCTAGTTTCAGTTATTATGCAAATGTGCTGTTTATAAAGTTTGGGAAACCTGCAGTCAGCCGAGGCTGAAGAAGTCACCTGGATGATGATAAAATGTTTCTCCCACTGAAAACACAACGTCCAGATGAACAGAATCACCTTTTTGGGATATAGTGCTCCCAGCTTTCTGTCGAATGGCCGTCATTGCTTGGAGAATCGAGGAGAGCATCCGGCAGGCGCTACGGGATGATAATAATAATAATGGATTGGATTTATATAGCGCTTTTCAAGGCACCCAAAGCGCTTTACAATTCCACTATCATTCACTCTCACATTCACACACTGGTGGAGGCAGCTACGGTTGTAGCCACAGCTGCCCTGGGGCAGACTGACAGAAGCGAGGCTGCCACATCGCGCCATCGGCCCCTCTGGCCATCACCAGTAGGCGGTAGGGTAAAGCGTCTTGCCCAAAGACACAACGACCAGGACAGAGAGCCCGGGAATCGAACCGGCGACCTTCCGATTACAGATGCGCTCCCCTAACCCTGACCTCCTCCAACCTCCAGATCGCCGTTTTGTTCCCACATTCGGGCTCACATATCTAAATTCTCCTGTCACCACAGAGCAGGTTGAACCATCGCCTTACCGAAGCGCCACTTCTGGTGGGAAACTTGCGCAGGAGTACGTCTCCGCCTGCGAGACCTGCACCAGGAGCAAAACCAGGATGCAGCGCCGCTCCAGACTACTGCAGCCATTAGCCATACCTTCTTGCACTTGGTCACACATCTGTCTGGACTTCGTCACCAGTTTGCTCATCTCGGCAGGTAAATCCGTAATTCTCTCTGTAATTGATAGATTCTCCAAAGCCACTGACTTTATAGCCTTGGACAAACTCCCCACAGCTACTGAAACCGCTAAACTTTTGGTCGACCGCATCTTCAAGCGCCACAAAAGCTCAATCCGAGATCACCTCCAGCAGAGGACCCCAGTTCACATCACAGGGTTGGAAGTCATTTTGCTCTTTAGGGGACCAGGTCAGCCTCAGTTCTGGCTACCACCCTCAGACCAACGGAAAGACTTCTTAGGTTCTTAGGTTTTGTGTTCTCATGTTTATTGCAGGTTTAGTTCAGTGTCTAGTCTGTCTCTTTGTGTCTGCGTCTTTGTTTAGTGGTTTCCTGTTTTATTGTGAAAGTCTATGTCTTATGTTAGCGCGTGCAGCTTTGCTCCTCCTGTCTCGTTAGTCCAATCCCTCCCAGCTGTGTCTCCCTCCTGTGTCGCGTTGTACCATCAAATTATGCCTGTGTGTTTCTGTTCTCAGTATTCAGTGTTCACTTCATGTTTTGTTTCCGTGCCAGCAACAAAGCTGAGGTTTGGAGTTGTATTCAGTGTCCGAGTCTCGCATTTGGATCCTCCTCTCCCTCCGCCTGCACACAGAGCCCTGACAGATCAGATGCTCTCCTGAGAGAAACTGGGAGACGAGCAGGGATAAATCATGAACTCAAAAGCTATATAATAATTCAAAAATACAAAACACTGGGTCACCGACCCAGGACCGTGACACGTTCGTTCATACTTGACCCTCCTCTCATTTCAGATTTTTCCAGGTCACATCGCAGGTTGGAGGCTGCTCCTGCTGCATGGCTGCTGCATGGCTGCCAGCTTGGCCATCTGGCTAAGCAGAGTTGCACTTTTTAAATGTCTTTTATTTTCCAGCTTTCCAGCTGCCCTCCTTCTGTGTCACACACAGCCCCCTTCTCAGGTCCCAGCAACATGATTAGATAATTAGGTCACGTGTGTGAGTAAACCTCCCCTGACACCACACCCTGAATCCATTGCTCCACCCCTCCCAGGCAGCTGAGCCACAAACCACACCCCGCCACAAGGTCACTACCATGAGATATTTTATATTCACTGTCTTATTCTCACCGCTGTCAGATTTCTCCTCTTTGATCAGTTTTAGATAAGCAGCGGGTTTTCCATCACAGTGGTACAGTCCGGAGTCAGCAAGCTGAACATCTGGAATAATCAACATCTGGCCCACAGTGGAAGCATGAGGGCAGACTATCTGTTGTTTTCCAGCAAAACTTCTGCTCCATGATGGACTTCCTGATCTTCGACCAGCACGAGGGCATCTCAGAGTGACGTTCCTCCCCCCCACAACAGCGAGTCTCATTGTTCCTGTGCACAGTAAACATGAACATCATGGGGTCAGCACCTGTCTAAGGTTCACACACATGCATTCGGTCTGTCTTCTACTGACTTTCATTCTCCTCTCCAAAGCACACCTCCACCTCTCCAGGCTCTCCTCCACCTCTCCAGGCTCTCCTCCACCTGCTCCCTGCTCTCACTGCAGATCACAGTGTCGTCTGCAAACATCAGAGTCCACAGAGACTCCGGCCTGACCTCATCTGTCAGTCTTTCCATCACTGCAAACAGGAAGGAGCTAAGAGCCGATCCCTGATGTAATCCTACCTCCACCTTCACACCTCACCCCCGTCTCTCTGCCTTATACATGAGTCGCACCACCCTCACTTCTCTGCCACTCCTGTCTTCCACCTTCAGTGCACCTCTCTAAACAAAATGAAATGTTCTCGAGAGAAAGAGAAACATGGTCACATGACCTCACATATTCAGACCTGAGTTCAGGGTCATAACCCTGGGCTGATGTAACGGTCAGAGAGGCAAAGCTTTTCTAGTCTGTGCTGTTTAAGATGCTTTTTGCTACACTTGGGCCATGTGGCACATGGTTACCTGCTCACCAACAGAGCCACACCAGTGAGCAGTGTACTGCTTGGTGATGTCATCGTGTCTTATTAAACGTCCGCCATCGGCTGTCAGGATCTCCTCTCTGCTGTCATTTCTCTCTCTGCTCCACGTCACTCTGCGCTCCTCGGAGAGAGGACACCTCAGAACAACGGAGTGCTCTTCTTCAGCCACTTCATGCATCAAACCTGCAAAACACAATATCATAAAAATATAAGTGAACATTTGGCTGCAGATGGATTAAGATTCAATCTGACTTTACTGAGGTTTTTTAAATTAAATCAGCTGTACTACACACCACTGACACAGGCTTCAAAAGCAGAACAAACCAACATGTCACAGTTCAGAGAAATGACACAAGCTTCAATATGCAAACTTATCATTAAGGTGTAAAAAACAAGTTTAAACATTTAGGTCAAAATGTTCAGAATGAATGTAAACGGTTCTTACCTGCAGTGACTTTACAGCTCAGGAAAAAGGCAAAAAGACAGCAGCAGATGTTTGCTGCCATCCTGATACAGACAGAAAAGATTTAAACTCTGAGAAGAAGATCAGGAGTTATTTAGGAACGTCCTTAACACACCTCACTGTCTTTTAATAGTGTTTCCTGTTTTGTGCGCATGAACGTGTGCAAATACAGTGTTTATGCTAAAGGCGTTCAGGGAAGTGTGACTTCTGAAACACAAAGAGGATTTAAAGAAACCTGCATCAGAAACTGGCTGATGGCAGCAGAGACCCTGGAGCAGAGTGGGACAGGGCGCTGATGACCGGTCGGGCGGAGACGTAAATGGACCAGACGGTGTGGAAACCTCTGGTGAGACTGAGCTAGCTGCAGCTGTGCAGGACACACAGCGTGCTCAGGACGCTTCTCAAACTCAGGGAGCGACGTGGAGTTTGTGGCCGGCTGGATACGCTCGCTCGAGCTCCCAGCTGATGCAGGAGGCTGAGACAGCTCGCAGCCTCCCCCGTGTTACATAGTTAATGTTGGATTGCAGTCTGCACAGTCAGAGGACATATTTTACACATCGTGTGTACAACGTGTTTAGACATTAAACTAAACATTACCCTCTGAACAATGTCCTGCTTCTCCTCAGTTACTTCATGGATTAAATCTTACAAACAGATTTAAACACAAAAGACAAAATGCAGTGAGCCCAGTGAGTGAGTGTCACAATCTGGTAGTAGGAACTCAAGCGCAGAGCGGTAGGCGTCTCCAAAAAACAGTTTATTCACAGCACCAGTGCACGATATATACAGTGAAGGGGAGTCCAAACTCCAGGGAATCACGGGGAAGCTCTCTCACACTCGCTCACGTCTTCTTGCCCAAACTCACACATGTTCACACGACTGGGGGGTCACAGGTACGGGGAGGAAAGTCTGTCGCAGAAGAGAGGGAAGTCACACACGAATCACAGGTTCACGAGAGCTGGGAGAAACACTAACGTCTGTAGTACAATCATCCAGCGACGAGAGGATCTGTGTTCCAGCTCCTGGGTGATGACCGCTGATTGTTGACAGGTGTGCGGGCCAAGGGCGGGAGCCCACTGTGAGCTCCGCCCAGGCAGGGAGAGAGAACCAAACAACACATGTAGCCTTGTGGGGCCGGCCAGGCAGGCACGGAGACAGTGAGAGCCTATAACAACACAGCAGTAGATGTTCACTGTCACCATCATTCTGTACTCAGATTAGCATCTGAGCTAATACTTTGGGCTGAGAGCAGGAACTCTGTGGTTATGTGTGGGCAAACCCACACATAACCACAGAGAAAGAAGTGCTTTATATACAAGGTCAAAAAAAACCTGTACTGAGTCCATCCACAACTCAGCAAAACTAAAGTTCGTCGATGGTTTTGTTTCTTATTTAATATCTCAAAGAGCAGCTCTGCTAACTCAAACTGACTCATGTGTTATTTTTACTTTAAGCTGAAAACAGGAACTGTGCGGTCGTATTTGCACGTCCTCAGCACACCACAGTGTCTTTTTAGAGTAAACGCATACAGATGATGTGTGAACAGCCATCAGACACATGCAGTGTGAAGTTTCCTCGGTCTAGTCTGCGCAAGTAAAGAATACAACAGAATTCAAATGTCTGCAACAGCAGAAGGCAAAGAGAGGAATCTACAGCTGTGTGGTGCATCGATCATGCAGGTGCACTGAAACCTGCTCCTCACATACAAGATATTGAATATTCAGGCCCCATCTTATCTTAATGGCCTTGTAGTACCATACTGTTAGACATTTTATTGTATTTTTACATTAACTTACTGGCAACACTATTGCCAGTAAGTTACTGTAATTACTGATCTACAGTATCTTTACTGTTGTGATGTTTTACAGTTCAACCACTTTACTGTAAACATATATTACAGTATAACAGCTTTACTGTAAATGTTGTTTGTGGTAATGCAGCTTTACTGTAAACGTGGTTTACAGTTAGAAAGACTTACCGTGATTACGTTTTATAGTATCACTGTACTGCAAATGTGGTTTATGGTATAACACTGTAATTGTGTACAGTATAATTTGTTTAGACTGTAATTGTGTTTTACAGCATATAAAATAATATTAACATTCATATTCAATATAAGAACATTTACAAAAAACAATATAATTCAATAAAGTAGTCTCAGAATAGTGAATTAAACCAACATTTATTGTTGATAATTTTTTTTTAACAAGAAAAACATTTTTCAACTGAATAAAAACAATGTCAATAACCAAAATAAATAGAAGCGTACATGAAAACTACACAGTCCTTCACCTTTCTGTGTCTGATTTTTTTAAGGAAAACAGTTTTTCATTCCACTAAAAACAGGACAAACCCACCAGCATGAACATTAGATAAGCTATTACAATTGTAAAACAAAAATTATTTACAAAATGTAATAATTATCAGTGGGTCCCAGGAAATAGAATGTGACATGGGATTTAGATTTCCGTTACCAGGATGGTCGGGTTCAGCGTAGTCTTTATCACCACCTGTCAAAGACACATCATCAATATTCATGTTTGCTCAGGTTATTCACTTGTTCACATCTGTCTGAGATCATTCATACTGTTGTATGGATGTGTGTACAGTATGTATATAATTATCAGCTATGTAAAAGATATTATCATCTCTGTATTCTTACCTAGTTGGAAGTCCTCCATTCAAACTCAGAGAGCCGCTGGAGGACGGTGGTGATCCGAGGGCTGATGCTTGTAACCTTCCTCTTTACGACACGACCTGTCTTGCGGCTTGTACCAAGTTTTGCAGGGCATTTTGTTCCCATGTCTGGATTGATCCTCACAAAGAACCTTTTAACGGAAAAAAGGCTGCTTTAATTTCAAAATTAAAACATACATTACAGCAATCACCTATATGTTTCTGCAACTGTAGTCAAGCTATCACATATATTTCATTCTTAAATGGTGTAAGCTTTAATGGTGTAAAGTATTTACCTCTGTATCATCTCCAGTGTGATGGACGCTGACTCCTGATACTCAAGGTTGAAAACGTAGTATGACGCAAAGAAGACAGCAAGGGTGCTGGCAAAGTCATGCATCTGCTCAGGCTCATAAAATACCTTGCCCTCCAAACTGATCATCCAGCGGCTTGCAGACATGAAATTATTCCCTAAAAACAGACAAGAGTCCAATAAGACAATGTGCTCACCCTTACAAATAAGGTTTCCACAAGAATGCTGGCTAGCAGGCCTCACACTGTACAAAAATAGAATCCACACGGTTTGCTGCTATTTCTCTTATTATTTATTATGTAATGAAAATTATGATCAATTACAGGAAAAAACTGCCTAATGTTTTGGCATTTTGGCCTGTGCTGAAATGTTAGGCTGTTTTTTCCTGTTGGTCATTGTGTATAATAAATAATAAGAGAAACAGCAGCAAACTGTGTGTATTCTATTTTTATACAATATAAAACAGACAAACCCCTGTTACGTAAGTTGTTGTGGGTACAAATACCACAATAATTACATAGATTTTTTACAAAAATATTACAAGAGGATTGAAACTATTTACTTACCAAGCGCTATTACCCTTGGTGTGATGGGTAAGGTCATCTCTCTCTCAACAGACATCTTGGTGGAAAAAGCCTTTAAAACACAAAAGGAACTGATTTGAATGATGATACCCAAAATCATTGAAATATTTTTCCTTTGTTTATGTTGACAGTATTGAGAGTGCATGTGTAAAATTTTAAATATAATTACGTCAGCCAAGATGAAGATTGAGTCCTCTTTTTCTTGGAAGTACTTCATCAGAAGAAGGATGGCTGCTGTGGCGATCTGGTTGTGGTTCAGCTTTGCACTGTCGCACTCACGTAGCAGATGTTCAATCTCCTTGTTCCACTGAAGTCTCTGGCTTTGAAAGAAGTTCAAAATTCTCCTTCCTTTCGTAAGAAGGGCTTCACTGAGACGTGTCTCTACCTCAATATCTGTGAGTGTGTGGAAGTGAGTGCAGAGGCCTCTTTTAGTAAAAAGAAATGGCCAATGCTCTTGAACCTCACATAAGGTGGGGGCAGGCCAAGAATTAAGCATGTGCCTCTGGTAAATATAAGTCAAAGACATATAAGTATTTACATCTGTTGTTTCAATTGCTTGAGGACCTGCTGATCTGAAGACAGTTGACATAGTCTGTCTTTTTGTCTCCAAAGTTTCAGTCGTTTCTCCTTCTGGTAGGGTTGTGGGTTGCCAGTTGATGCAACCATAGCTATCAAGTTCAGATCTCCCCCTTTTGATGGCAACATCACCCTCATTGTTTTCCCTGGTAGACCTTTTCCTTGGCTTTTTAAATGGAACCTATGAAACAATAAACCACAGTTGAGATTAGAGCAGGCTAACCTGCATGAGAAACTTCAAAACTGGGTTAGATTGTTTTAGCAGTCTTTAAATTTCCAAAAAAATGTTGTCTACCTTTATTCTCACTAAATATGTCTTTTTACCTGCTGTTTTGTCTTGTCTCTCAAAGAACTCAGGCTACATCACACTGTCAGCGCGACCAGCAAGGGCAGGAGGACAGCAATGCACCACACTGGGCGGGAAAAGACAGAGAGACAATTGTTAATTTAATGTTGCATTTATTTAACCCTTGAAAAATATATTTACATAAGTAAATAAAAGAAAAAAAACACACAACCCATCTTTTCCAGAATAATTCAACTAATTGCTCTTTTGACCAACCTAACACAGACGTTACATGGTTTTCCTATGAAAAAGACCCTGGAAGACGTTGTATTAAAGGAAAAAAAACATGCTCTCCCCTTCCCACTTAAAAAAATAATAAATATTAAACTTAGGTTGGAGTTCCTCGCGCCACCAACCTAATGTTATATTAACTTTTTAATGTTGTGTACTGCAGCTCACACAAAATTAAATAAGGCAGGCTAACCTACATGAGCAAGCTCAAAACTGGATACGATTGTTTTAGCAGTCTCTAAATTTCCAAAAAAAAAGTTGTCTTTCTTTATTCTCATTAAATGTGTATTTTTACCTGCTGCTTTGTCTTGTCTTTCAAAGAGCTGAAGCTAAATGTCCCACTGTTAGCGTGGCCAGCTTCTCAATAGTCATAGAACAGAAGCGCAGGAGGACAATGCACCACACTCGGCGGGAAAAAGACAAAGACTGTCGTTGCGCCTGTGTTCCTCGCCCCTCCCCGTGGAAAATATATATCTAAATATATATTTAAATAAGAAAAGAAAAAAAACACACACAACCTATTTTTTCCAGAATAATTCAGCTAATGTGCTATTTCGACCAAGCTAACACCGATTTTAAGCCCCCCCCTCCCCCACACAAAAAATATATATGCTCTTAAAAATTAATAAACGAGTATGTTAGGTAGGAGAGTCCTTTGCATTACCTTATGACGTCCCGTTTGCAGTTTCCACACAGAGGTCCAACAATAACAAGGTGCAAAATCTTTTGTCCTCTCGAGCATATCGTAAGGAAGAGTTAACAAAGTTGGCCTGTCTTTCCTCTCCTGTCAATCACTGGATCACAGGTCATGTCAGTCAGGATATGGAGTGGTGGTTGGTAGAGGTAGGTGGGTGGGCGGGGCCAGCATGCATTCAGTGTGTGTTTCACTAAGTTGGGTTGACTAGTTCCCAGAAGAGTTCTGTACATGTTGCACGTTCAGTAAATGAGCAATTCAGTTACTGCTCGACTGAGAAGCCTCCGCCAAATTATTACAATATTCTCCACTGACTGAAGTTCGCCTTTCTGCGTCTTTTTTAAATAACTTTATTCACTACTTGTCACAAGTACAAAATTACACAAAAACAGACAGCAGCAACAACCTAAGTGAAATCCAACAACAGCATAGTGGCAAGTAAAAAAATTAACAAAAGGAAGTGTGAATCTTGTTCAGGGTTAATCAGAGATAAGTGATGGAGATGCAGCAATGTGAATTCTGCTTTTTTTATTTGTAGTTAACCTTATAGTCTTTACATATGAATGGAAGTCAATTAAGAAAACACAGAATTTTGGGAGAGATTTGGAGAACCTTGCTTTATAAAATTTCCCTACAAGGAGGCCTTTCTGCATTCTTTTCCCTCTCCCCAGGAGCAGCTGTCACTTGAATTGATCTCTATGGCAACGCAGTGGCAAGCACACATTTGCAGCAGCTGTGCATGTGCATACAACTGCATGCAGCAGATTAGATGATCAGAATTCTTGAACCTTTCACACAGGCAAGTCCCCTAAAAAGTCAAAACCATAATACTTTCACTGGTATCATACTGACAAATGGCATAGGTTGGAGGAAAATCTGGAAATGGTTGGCAGTGAAAGAGTTAAAATGTAATGCACTATTGCAACCAACCACTGAAAGAGTAAAAATACACAAACAGTATGATGAACCATTCAAATCACATAATACAGTAGCACTACTGCTAATGTGTTAACGGTAGGTATAACTACTACCGCAATTTTAAAAAATACAGTAAGTAAATGTAAATAACCTTAATATACCCATAATGCAAAGCAAATTACAGTAATTAACTGTAGAAATGTTTTCAGGTAAGTTACTGGGCATTTTGTGGTATTTTACTGTGAAAAATACAGCAAAGGTTAACAGTGATCAGCACTTTGCTCTCAAAACATATAGCTGTAGGCTGCTGGGGGATTCCCATGATGCACTGGGAGTTTATTGTTCAGTCACTATGTATTTATAGACCTCTCTGCATTAGTTATTTTTAATCTGTGGCAGTCTTCACAGCGTGTCTTTGTCCTGTCTTCCTCCTCTCGGCCCCACCCGGTCGTGGCAGATGGGTTTCTCTGTATTATTGTAGTCTTTATCTTACCATACAGAGCATGTTGAGGTGCCTGCTCTTGTGATTTGTCGCTACATATAAATGAAATTGAGTAGAATTTGTCTAACAGCAGGAAAGCAGCACAGCATGGCTGTGAAAGCAGGGTTACGTCTATGAGACAGCACCGTAATATTTTGCCACTAAAATCAATAATTATTGTAACAAATAATTGGAATCAAATATTGATGAAAATAATTGTGATGATTAATTTGGTCATAGTGATGAAGTCCAAATTACAAGGCTGCCGGTCCAGACAGTGTAGCTGAATGTGAAAAGGAAGCATGGCATCATCTACACCTGTCTGAGTCACACATCCCCACTCAGCCCTTGTGGAAGAAGTGTCGAAAAGGTGGAGCTGAAAAGCTGAGAGAGAGGAAAGCATGAACAGAAACTAAAAATAGATGCAGCTGCTGCATCGTGAACATTAGTACCACCAACAACTAACCAACCAGCCTCAGGGTTCTGGACTTGGGGTGAAACCCACCATGCATGGTCAAGAGCTTCCTGGTCTTGATGTCAGTGGCTTCTATCTCCTTCTTTGGGCAGCTTATTATCCCAGCAGGGTACCTCATCACATCAGGGCAGGTGTTGATAGCCCGCGTCTTGTTCTTATCGTTCAGCTGACTCCTCAGGACTTGCCTGACCCTCTGCAGGTACTTGGTGGTTGCGGTTTTTCTAGCGACCTTTCCATGACTCCCATTTGCCTGCGGGATTCCTGGATACTCGTAACTGTCCTCAGTGTCTGTAATGTTGCCTTCTGACAGTTCAATGCCCTCAGTTCTGGCTACCTTCCCTCTCTTTGTTACCATCCGACTACACTTCTCCAGCCTGAATGACATCCCGATGTCATTGCAGTGAATCGATGTCTCGTTCACTCTCGACATACAGCTTGATGTCATCCATGTACAGGAGGTGGCTGACAACTGATCCATTTAGTAGTGAGTGACGACAGATGCTGAAGAATCTGTCGTCACTCTGATGTTCAGACTGGCTGTTTGCTGTGTGACTGGATGACGATGAACTGATCCCAGTTCAGTTTGTACGGCTCTTGTTTCTGTGTGATGGAGGATCACGGGCCGCTTTCTGCTCCTCTGTCTCTCTTCTGTTTCTCTATCCGTCGAGCTGCAAGAGACAGAAATGAATATAATGATGTTGGATGATCACAAAGCGCCTTAGAAAACCAACAAACATCTGCACTAAAGCTGAATCATGTTACACTTCAGTGAGTCTGAAAACAGTCATGATGAGAGCACAGAGGCTCTTTGAGCTCGTCCACCTTTCCTCCAGGTAACAGCAGTGATGCTGATCATGATGATGAAGCAGAGCAGTCCAATCAGTGTACGGACAGTCATGTGACACAGGTGATCAGCAGCTGGAGGACAAAGAAACATCTGGAATCAGAGCCTCATCCACCACACCAGGATTTGTCTGCTGGAGCTGTCAGTGGTTTCATTCTTATCATACCTGCGTTTTCCTCTGCTGGTGGTGGCAGTTCTGTTGTTGTTGTTACCATTGTTGCCACTGTTGCTGTCCATTCAGTTGGGGTGGTGGAGGTGGAGGTGGTGGAGGTGCCTTTTTCCTTCCAGCTACACAGTTTGTCAGGAGGCAGAAACAGCAGTTTGAGGTATCAAAGTGTTTTTGAATGACCGTGGAATCAGGAGATAACAGCAGTGATGTCACAACATGAATTGTGTGATGTGCAACAAAAACATCTGGTATCACAACTGAATAGTAAAGTCCACCTTCCCCCACTCGCCCCCAGCCATTCTTTGCACGTGTTAGTTTCTTTGTTTCCACTTCCTGTTTTATTTCGCTCGCTGCTTTTCTCTGCCATCTCGTGTATTTCCCTTTTTTGCCTCATGTTGAAGGATGTCTTATTTCCTAAAATGAATGAGGAGGAGCTACATCCAAGGATACATAGGTCTATCCTGTCAGAGATGCACAGCTGGAATATACAAACCACAACAAGGACTCTTTCCCCCTTCTCATTTTATAATTACACGTCCTCAATAAAAGGGTTTGATGTTACCTGATGGGATCACGGTCAGCTGTCCCCGAGTCTGAGACGGCAGCTCTCTGAATGTACAGGGACTTGTCTGCAAACACACTGTAATGTCTAAATCGATCATCGTGTTTCGTTTTTCCAGGAACCGTAAGCTGTAAGTACACCGACCCGCCTTCCAGCACTCTCTCTGCTCCACGTCACTTTGCCCCTTACAGAGCGACGGCAGCTCAGAATGACCTGCTGATTCTCCTGAACGGCTTCATGGATGAAACCTGCAAACACAGAATTCGTAATAAGACTTTGATCATTTACCTGTCCGATGCAGTGAGAGGACATAGAGTCCGCCAGTACAAACCAAGAGCTCACAGTTTAACACAGACCGTCATGAAAACAATGAAACATGGAGCAGATTAAACTGTTTGGCTTCAGTAAATGTGCAAAGTTCTTACCTTTAGTGACATTAGAGCCAAGAATGAAGACAAAAAGACTGCAGATGATGTTCACCTTCATGTCAGGATGGACGGAAATGATTCACAAAAGGCCGACAACAGGAACTCTGTGGTCACATATGTAGGTCTCTGGTGTGAGCTCTTTTTATACATAGCATCTAAACCACAAGAAAACACAGTGTGCAGTGTTGGTGTGACACTAAAGGTGGACACACACATATGTACGATTGTTTCTGTTGGTGTCACAGATCTCGGGGTTGGACACTATCCTGATTCTTTGACTGAGTCTAGTTTTCCAGCAATTAACTGAAGAAACGCAAAGATTTCTACTCAACAAAGTGAAACAGAAAACCAAGTCACGTGACTCTGCATCCAGGTGCTTATTATGAATCATAACCTTACCAACTTTAATCTCAGTGATCAACAGGACGTACTCGTATAAGCTGCATGTGTAGAATCATTTTAGTCCAAGTAGAGTTTTGAAACCTTGTTCCACTATGGAAGCATCTACCACCATGTTTTCAGACTCTTAAATTTAAGATTCTTTGAACATAATAATGGATACATCATTTCTGCTGCACCAGATTTCACTCATGTGACTGTCAGTCATTCGCACGTTTAAAGGTTTCAATAGTCAGAGCTGTCCAGGTGTTACTGACTCAACTTAAGGTTTTAAGAAGTATTTCAGAGGACACACTGGACTGGAAGGTATTAGCACCTATCATAGGTTCACCAAAAGCTTACAAAAACAATAAACTTCATTGGTTATTTATTCATTATTCATCTTCTGTCATTTAGCCTCAGAACATACAGAGAACAAACATTTTTTTATTACTTTGATGAGTAAAGCTGAAAAAAAGCTTCAAAAGAAGATTAAGACTGTATTTCAGGTGTGCTGCTTATGTCACTGATATTGCACAGCTGTGACAGTCAGGCTGAACCTGATGTCATTCTTCTCCTCTGCAGCTGTGAAATAGAGCGTGCGCGTTCATTTGCTCTCAGAAAACCACATGAGCTCACTCACCACAGACCTTCAGTGCACAGCACAGGTTAGACCGCTGGGTTAGTTTAGTGCGACAACAAAACCAGGTGCATGTGTTTGGTCTGTGCTGTCACACTGACCTTGGTCCTGTGAAAGTCTCTGTGTTTAGTCCCATTTTCACCTTGAAACAGTCCCTTACAGGAAAATCCAGGAACAGACGGCAAAAACATGTTTTTGAAATTCCTGTTTGTCTGCAGCAGATCACAGCACACCTGTGATCACCTGACATGTCTGCTCACACACCATTTTATTTTACAGCTGGAAACTTTTATTTATTTTTATTAACGCTCCGAGTGCGTCACTAGGAGGCGCTGTGCTCCACCTTCCACATAAAAGCCACAGCAGTACACCGGAAAGCAGCTGCAGCTCTCTGAGTTCCTCATTAAAACTTCCCCCTGCAGCGCGCAGCACCTGCGCCATCCTCAGGTGTGCTCCCCGTGATTAATAAAAACAGAACCCTCGTGAGGGGCTGCAAGCTGCCGCTTTCGCTTTGTCCCCACTCACGCTGCACTGTTATGTAACGACTCCCACGCTTCATCCCCAAAACTAAAAATGAGAGCCCCATGCCAGCCCCGCGGTAGCATCGTTTACTACCACGCGGGTTGTTTTGTTTATGTGTGCACACCGGCTTCTTAAATTCGTCCACAAACTGGACATAACGTAGAAATCGCATTTCTCTGCCTGGATCCACGTGAGTTCACCAAAACTGTTTTTCTACTTCTAACCCGTGATTGGCTCCCCTTGCCTGTCAAACCCTGACATTCCTAGCGTTCACTGGCTTGCTACACATGTCAATCAAAATACGACCATTCGATTGGACCGAATCACCTTTAAAGCCCTTCCTCACTTGTTCTTCTCAACGACAGGCTCCCTGGCAACCCAATAGTCGTCTCTGAATCCTCCTATTGGCCCAATACTTAGTCAATCACACATCCCTGTGCTGTGATTGGCTTCTCTAGCAGACGTGGGCGGTAGCTCTGCCCAAAAGAAGCGTTTCCTTGTGCTGTCATATGCGACGTAAAAGGGAAGGACCTACAGTTCAAGCGGATACAGAAAGTTGACATAAATAAGGAAATTTAGAGCAAATATATATTTGATTAGTTTGAATTATAAATGATATCTTTACATCACACCGCCCAGCTATCTTGATGCGGACGCTGGAGGCGGTAATCTGTTTGTTTGTTTAGCTAGCTGCTATCGAGCCTCCTGCTCTTCAAACACACCGCCTGCGGGGCGATGAGTACGGATCTGTTGTCGGATTTGGACAGCCGCTTCTTCGCGGATAACCTGCTGACGAGCGAAGACTGGGGTGAGGCAGCATTTTGAAGCATTAAGGTTAAGGCTGAAGCATTCAGAGGAGGCTGACTTGATAGCGGGGGTGTGGATGCATGGAGAAGGCGAGGCGACGCAAACGGGGTCGTCGGAGCGTCTTCAGCGCTCATTGTTCCCACCGTGACATCTGTGTTCACGACAAAACTGGTCAAATATATTCGGATGTGATTATTTTTGGGTTGTGTTAGAGCGCACGCGACTGCAGGGCTGTACTGTGCACGCGCTTCCTCCTTCAGCCTGCTCACCCGGACGCGCCGGTGTGTGTTCAACACGTTGGCTGGAAACGTGAGCTCGCTTTAATTTAACCGCACACTTCGCCCTCTGCGTGTTGTTCCCCCATTTTCCGCTAAAAACCCCGCATTAAACCGCGTACTGTTGACATGTTTCAGGGCAAAGCTCGAGCCGCGGTCAGGGGGAGGAAGAGGGCTGTCACGACTGTCGTGATCAGCGCACGCTGTTATCGCGATATCTGCTGGAAACTGGTTAAAAAAACCTCATCAGCCTCCTCTTATCTCCAGCTTCACAATAACCCCGAGAAAGGTGGTGTAGGCAGGTGGATGCAGGTGGAGGATGTGCTGTCCTGAGTTCCCTTTGTTAGAATAACAACATGTCATAGATATCCAGATAGAACAGCCGTGCTGTAGATGTAGCTCTCTCTGTTATGTTAACATTTTTAAATAAAAAAACACGTTTCCAGGATTTACCTGCCTGTTAAACAGTGAAGTAGGTTTACAGGTTTACAACCCGTTTTATTGTAGCTGTTAGACCAAAGAATTTATAGCGCCCTGCCGCTGGCCTCCTGCAGTAAATACAGTTTCATCTAATCTCAGGTGAGATTAGATGAAACTTTAATGATCCCCCTGAGAGAAGTGGGTCAGAGCAGCAGCAGGAAGAGTGAATACACCTGAGAACAAGAGACGCTTATAAAGGACAATAACGTGTAAAACACAGCTATTTCTGACCAAAGTGCATGCATGCTGTATGTATGCACAGCACAGGCGCACAGGAGGCGGAGTCATCAAATATAAACTTCTGTGTGTAAAAAGTTTAGTTTTTTTATTTTGTTGGTAAGAGAAACTCTGCTATTATTATCCACAGATCAGTGTGTATTTATCAGCTTCTAGAAAATAAAATGGTATCAGCATCTGTAACAGCTGAAACATGACAAAACAATAAGATGAGACATGAGAAACACCATTCAGCCATGCTGTGTGTTAATGGTGTATAGTTTGTCCACAAGGGGGCACTCTGCAGCTTCCTCGTTGATAACAGCTATCAGAACATTTAATCTTTTTTAATCACAAAAATATCCTGTATCAGTCAGTAAATCATTTTAAAATCTGTGATCGTAGCGTCTCTGAGCTCGAGTTCTGAGCATCTTACATGGGATACTCGAATACTTTACGCCATCTCCGGCTGAGCTGATGGACTCATTTCTAGTCCTGTCCATCTGCTCACACTTCAGCTCCGCCTCCCGTCTCCAAACCATCACAGCAGGTCTCACCTCCATCTTTAAACCTGCTGCTGTCCTTCTGTCACAAATCTTGTGCAGAGATCTGGAGGATTCATAAAAAGTAAAGGTCACATGCAGATTTTTACAGTGCTGCTCTGACAGCATGTGGCTTCAAACTCCAGAGGTGTGAGGAAAGCATGATGGGAGAAGCAGAGTTGACACCATCGCGGTGTGTGCGTGGTTGAAGCTGGTTTTGTTTTCTCTCATGTATGTGGACTCGTGTCCCCTGCAGATGCCTGCCTGTTCCAGTGTGAGAGCATGGAGGAGGGCGAGGACGGGGACTTCGGCCGAGGCTTGAAATACGACGCATCGGTACGTTCAACACACAAAGCTCACGCTCTGCTTTCTGTGCACGCCTCACATTGAACCCGACACCCTGCGACCAGCACTTTCACACAGTGATGAAATCCAGTGTGTAGCTCTGCTGCTACACTTACAGCTAATCCTAGATCATCAGCACTGTCAAATGATGTAAAACCAAAGTGTTCAGCCGCAACATTAAAACCACCTGCCTGATATTGAGCAGTGAAGACGGCTGTGAGCCTGCAGGGCTGTGTGGGCTCTGCGACCTGGGCTGCTGTGACTCGCTGGGCACATTTGCGTAGCCTCACAGAGCTGTGAGCTCATTATTTGACTGTCTGATATTTATGAAAATGACGACGCTGAGCCCAGCGATCGCTGCCTGATTGGGTCTTTCGAGTCACTGCACTGCTTCCCTGATTCGTCACTCCACTATCACATGACCCGTTTCCAGAGGAAAACAAACACATCCTGGATAGCAGCAGATCAACATGTACAAGAATAAACGGACAAATAATTTCTGAAGTAGGGATCATTTGAGTTTTAACAGATAAATTGATTTTGCTCAAATACAGCAGCTTTGCATGAGTGACAGTTTAAAATAAGCCTTCTTATACTTCCACTGGACCTCACTGCAGCTGCTCAGTTCATAATCTGTCTGAAATGAACAGTTTGAGTTTGCCCCACAAACAGGTTTGAAGAGCAGGGGCGTGGTTTCTGTGGCCGAGACCTCCATATAAGGAATATTTCCCCTCTGTGGCTTCAGATGCATCAAGAGTGGGAAACAGCTGAGACGACTTCTAGACATGTTTAATATCTACATCACCCATCGTAGCTGCACAGTCAGGAAGACAAAGAAAAGCAGAAGACGCTTTTTTTAACACCAGAATCTTAGTTTGCTTTGTTTGTTTGTTTGTTTTTTAAATAGAAAAAAACAAAACTTTCAAAGTAAAAGTTTGTTTTTCTGGATTTTGGTTCTTCAGATTAAAAGTCTCTGAAACAAACTGACACATGCCTGTTTTGGTTAGCAGGCTGCTGTGAATGCAGTGTTTGCTAGTTTAGCTGTGAGCTTAAAGTGCTGCAGATGGTGATTAATAAATGTTATGACTGTAACGATCAGCGGTGACGTGGCGTGTGTTGCGGAGCTGCTTCCTGGTTGAAGCTGCAGGTTCAGCAGGATGTTTCCTGGTGTTTTGTTATCTGTGATCTGCAGGACGTGACCGACAAGTTTACTGAAGCGCAAACAGTTTCTGCAAACGTCCCACCTTAAAATAACGATGGAAATATTTGGCGCGCTGCTTTGGCCCTCAATGAGGAGAAATGTTTGTTTCATGTTTATCACCTGCTTCCTGTGACCTTTGACCTGAATCCAGCAGTTTCCACATCACAGCTCCTGATGCTTCATGCTTCAGCAGATTTACGTCCTCAGAAACTCAAGTTTTTGTCTGAGTTGTTGTAGCTGCAGATCACAGCTCCGCCCACTTTGCTGCTTTGGTGACAGCGGTGTGATAATGAGACGCACACACACTCTCGTTTTGGTATCTTAGTGAGGACATCTAATTGACATAGGCGTTCCCTATCTGCTAACCGTTAAATATGAATGCCTAACCCAACTGTGACCCTGACACTAACCCCACATTTTAAGTCTCAAACATGCAAACTCGTGAAGACGGGCACTTTTGGGCTGTTGGTCCCCACAAAGATATCTAAACAGGCGCACGCACACACACAGTTGCTGGGTCTGATTGTTTACTGTCTTTGCTCTCTCCCTCTCTCTCTCCCTCTCTCTCTCCCTCTCTCTCTCGTTCTGCCAGTTCGACAATGACCTCGTGCTCACCCTCGATCCTGACAACCCTACGTCGCCCTGGCGACACCTTGACGACAACCTTCTCACAGGTACATGCCGGTCAGCGGACCGTGGCGACCTTAAACCACCACAGTTTAGTGTGAGTTTGATGTAAATGAGCTGTTTCCTGTGTGTGTTTTCTTTGAAGCTGACGCTCCGGCCATTAAAAATGAAATGACAATAACGCAGCCGCTGCCGGTGGAGATGTGTAAGTCCCTGCCGGGTTTCTTTTCACCGGGTTTTGGATCGTTTGTACGTTTCCTGTGGTTTCACTGTTTGTCGTGTGCAGTGTTTCAGGTGAAAGCAGAGCCTCCCTCGCCCCCGTCCTCGCTCGAGTCCGAGTGCTCGGCCTCTCCACCTGACCCACAGGTGTGTTTCAGTTCACGGGGGAGTCAGTGGGTATATTAAAGAAAGCTAATGAACACAGACGGGTTTGTTATGGCGGTTAAAAAGATGTCCTCGTTTCTCTCTCCTGCTCAGATCACCGTTAAAGGCGAAAATCCTCCGACTCCTCCCTACATGTACGGAGACGTGCTGTCGCCTCCTCTAGGGTCCATGGAGGTTACCGTAGCAACAACAGCACCCCCAACACAGACCCAGATTGCTGCGGTGACACAGACGCAGCTCCAGGCGCCGCTGACGACACCGATCCCGGCGGTCATCGGCGGGTTACAGACGCAGGCTACAGGTACGACCGCTCGCCCGCTTATCCACTGAAAGCAGCCAATGGGAAAGCTGGGTGTGGTTTGGTTGCTTTGGTGATTGGTGCACGAGCGCAAGTTTTGCAGGTGTGGCTACAGAGGACCAGTGTTAGCTTAATGAGCAGCTTCCGTGGCTGGGAGTCATTCTCCACGTCAGGAAGCATCAGAAACATCAGGCCTGCTTCTCCAGCTTCGTGTAATCAAATGTAACCTTTGTCCAACAATCAGACCAAAACAAGAAGAACGTCTCGGAGGCGCCTGGTTAGCTGCTGTGATGCTGAGGTCAGACTTTAGCCTTTTGACACAGTGGTGGACAATCTGAAGCTCAAAGTCTGATTCAGGGTTTTCAGTTTAATGAGCTGTGATCAGCTGATGGCCATGGAGTGATGTAACAGCGATGCGTTCAGAGTTCATCAACCTGCAGACTGATGACAAGCTGCTGATTCAAGCCTGATGTTCAGTAATGACAAATAACCAGCAGACAGAAAGCGTCACTGCAGGGAGGCCGTTAGGTGTGTGTGTGTGTGTGTGTGTGTGCGTGCACTGATACACACTTATAGGGGAGGTCGGGTCTCTCGGGGAAATGTAAGTTTTTGTTTTGCATAACTGCACTTTAAACATAAAAGTTATTTTTCGGCAGGCGACGTCATACGAGCTGCAAAAATGAGCGAATGTCTGTGTGCAGATTGTATTCTGCTTGGTGGTGTTTGTTCGTGGCCGCTGCACACGTCGCTGCACACGTCGCTCCACACGTCGGTCTAAAAACAGGATGTTCCCGTCCTGGTTAACTTTGGCTCTGAGCTGCACTTCAGTGTGAAGCAGCTGTGGACGAGTCAGCGAGCACAGCACCGGCCCTTTGTGTGAGAGGTGAAAGAGTTCAGGTGTCTGAGTTCTGCCTCAGTGGCTCTCTGCTGTTTCCAGGTGTAGAAATGTGCCAGGTGTAAGCCTGCTCAGAGAGCCTGTGTGAATAAGGCAGCAGCTGAAAGCAGCTTTTATCTGAACTGTTGGGAAAACGGAGCGTCGGCGGGTCGGTCGAGCTTTCATGTTTGGGCTCTGCCTGAAGGGAAAGCTCTCAGTTTACTGGGCGACTGTGGAGGTGGAGCCTGAGCATAATAGGTCAGTCCCAACAGACATGAATGTCTCATCTGCTGCAACCTGATCCTGGTTAGAAGGCAGAGAAAAGGCGAGTGTATCATCATCATCATCATCACCAGGATCACCACAGCGACTCACTCTGAGGCGCGCCGCTCACCTTAAAGTGTCTTTAATGAACATCAGAGGGTTTGGATTATAAATCCTGGCAGTGATGGCTGTATGAAAGCACACGCTGGTGTCACGTTAGCTTACCTCTGTATACGTGTATGCGCTCTGTCAGCAGGATGTGGAGGAGTTTAAATCCTGCTCGGGGTCAGACACGTCGGGTAACCATGACAGCGAGAGGACATCACTGAGTGAAATATGTTTCCAGCAGTTTCTGAGTGATTGAACTCAAACTGCTGTGTTTAGCTTCTAAAATCAAGTTTGTCATTAAAAGTTTGGAGCATTTCCTGCTCTGTTGTCGGCGGCACGCCTGCAGCGCTGCAGCGCCTCCACACTGGTTGTTCTGTGCGAGCATGCAAACGACGCATGCTAACAAACCTGTTTGTGTACTTTGGATTAACTGCAGCGTGCGCGCTCCGTCCTGTTTGCATGCTGAGCCTTAGCGTCGGGTTTCACTCACGCTGTCGTTTAACAGAAGAGCCGCGAGGTTCCAGTCTGACCTGTGAGCGCCGCTGCGGCCTCTGTTAAAGGGCGCCGTTTTAACCTCTGACGCCGCCTCTTTGTCTCCTTCAGTCTTGCCGAGCTCGGCCACGTTAAAGGCCAACACCATCCTGAGCACCAAACCCCCCATCCAGCCCCGACCCGTGTGCGTCGCCACCCTCCCCGTCCCCCAGACCGCCACGCCGGCCAAGGCGCTCATACTGCAGGGCCTCCCCTCCATGGACCAGACCAGACCTGGTAACAACATCCTGTTTCTTCCTTTACTAATCCTTCTGTTTATTTCCTTTCCCATCACAGTTTCTTTTATGCATATCTACTTTTATGTTTTATATCTAAATAATTAAATTTATTATTATAAGTTAATATATTATTAATTTATTTCTGCCTTTGCTTTTCGTGGCGTTTCACTTTGTGCAGCTGATTTAATAACGTAGTCGGGGAATGAGTGACGACGGAGGGATGCTGGACAGTCCGACCTTTAACGTTCCTAAACAGTCGTGTGTTCAGTTCTCGTGTGTCGAGGATGCTCTGAGCGGATTCGTCTTCATCTTCTCCTCTTCCTCCTCCAGTCGTCATCTCTCCGTCCGTCTGCCTCGGCTCCACGCCGGCCATCGTCAAAATGGAGCCCGTCTCTCCCAGCATCCCCCAGCACTGCTCCAGCCCCACGGCCCCGCCCACCAGCAAACCCATCGTCCCGGCGACCACGACTTTGCCCGGCAACAGCTCGAACGACATCGATGTGAGTACAGCACTGACGTTACAGCCAGTACCCAGAATTCCTCTCTGAGCCTGTGAACGGATTACATCACACAACTTTCACACGGCTCCTCCTCTTCTTCCTGTCCTCTCTTTTTAACATCCTCCTTCCTGTTTCCCCTCACTGACCACCTCCTCCTCCTCAGATGAAAGTGCTGAAGCGGCAGCAGAGGATGATAAAGAACCGCGAGTCGGCCTGCCAGTCGAGGAAGAAGAAGAAGGAGTACCTGCAGAACCTGGAGGCTCAGCTGAGGGAGGCCCAGCAGGAGAACGAACGGCTCCGCAAGGAGAACCAGGCACTGAGGGAGAGACTGGCAGGGAAGGAGGTGAGACTCCAAGAAACATCACAACACACGAGTGAAAGGTTTTTATAAAGAGTTGCAGCTGATGGAGGATCAGGATTCGAAACTGTGCGTGAACTTAAACTGTAAACGCCGGGAGCAGCAGGACGGCAGCGGACACACCGGTTGGTGGAGTCCTGCGAGCTGGACGTTCTGGTTGTTCGTGTTTTCCCTCTCAGCTCTTCAGCTTCACGCCTTTCCTCAGCCTTGTGATAAGGATCTGATGCGTGGCAGCAGCATCAGAGCGCCAAGCGTGGCGTTCAGCGTAATGTCGCTTAACCTGCTGCTGAGTGAAGAACGTTCTGTAAGACGCAGTAACGTCTCTGCGTAACGACACTGAATCATCTGCTGAGGGAGCTAAAACCACCAACAGGAAGTAACTGAGACGAAAGGGGAGGAGTCAGACGAATAAGAACAGAGTCAGATGGACCTGCTGCGTCAGCGTTCAGGGTCATTCTCTCATCGTGTTCGTGTCATTTCAGGGCGCCGAATCGGCGAGTAACAAGAGAGCCGTGTGCGTCATGGTCGTCCTCCTCTTCATGACCTTCAGCTTCGGACCCGTCAGGTATCGTTTGCGACTCGTCGTGAAAATATTTGTCGCCGCAGATGTCGGCGCCGCTTTTGATCAGCACGTTCTGTTCTGCATCACAGCATCACAGACAGGAAGCTGGCGACGGGTCTGCACGAAGACGTGGTGTCGTTTACAGGACGGCGGCTGCTGGAGATCGAACAGCGCCAGCAGGCGGCGCCGTCTACCAACAAGGTGGAGGACAAGACGGAGACGGAGGAGGACGGAGGAGACGAGCGATGGAAGAGAGCGGAGGAGAAATACGCCGCGGAGTCGTATCAGTTCAGGTGAGAGGAAGCTGATGTCGGCGTTTTGTGACATCACTGCGACTGTCGGCTTTGAGTGTTTGTGCTGCGAACACGCCGAAGGCTGCCATCACACCACAGGAGCAGCTCTGAATACAGAGCGCTTCAGCAGAGGCGGAGCTTTATCACACAGAGAGGGGTCAAACACCCAGCCGCCCGCCACAGCAGCACCCACACACACACACACTGATACACCCGTGGGTGTGTGTGAAAGTGTCCACGCTGTCACAGTTATCAGCTGACAGACACGTTTAACAGAAGCTCGCCTGCAACAGACCGTTTCTCCACACTGAAACAAACGTGTGTGTGTGTGTGTGTGTGTGTGTGTGTGTGTGTGTGTGTGTGTGTGTGTGTGTGTGTGTGTGTGTGTGTGTGTGTGTGTGCAGAAACCTGAGCGACGTGTTCAGTGATGTGAAGGACCTGGTTCTGCAGGACATCGACCGTTACTTCACCTCCTCGGACTGCCGGCAGTTCAACCGCTCCGAGTCTCTCAGGTGAGTCTGACTGTGTTAGGATCTCCACGCTCACGCTGTGACTCACGCTGTGACTCACGCTGATGTGAGGAGCTGCAGCTGTATTTAAACCTTCCTGCTTCTGTTTCTTTGCTTCTTCTGAATTTTGCAGGCTGGCGGACGAGCTGAGAGGATGGGTCCATCGACACCAGATCGATCGCAAGAAGTCCGGAAAGCCGAAGATGGCCAAGAAGGCCAAAGTCGCCCAGGTGAGGAGTCGTCTTCATCTCCCAAAGTTTTAATCCTTTAACCCTTTAAGACCAGAGCTTATATTATATTTTTACATGCTGTGGAGCCATTTTTGGGAGCATTTCAAGTTGCTATACATCAATACAACCATTATAGCCCAGATTTTAATAATATGTCTGCATTAAGTGCATAGTAATTACATAAATTGCAAAAAAGTGCAATAAACTACAAAAAAATTGAAAATTGTTTTTGTTTTTTTAACATATATTTCTAGTTAGAGAAATTTAAGAGGCTTATCCCTCAAAACTGTAAATACAAAAAAGTTGCACAAAATAGTTTCCCACCACAGGAAATTTATTTTGAGTGTCTTCATAGTTTTATTTTTGAAAGACACCAATTTTTATATACTGCAGGAAAAACGAAAATAAATATTATAGTGCAAATTTGCAAAAAAAACCAGCATGTGCATCAAAATAAACTATTTCCAGCAGTGCAATATGAGATCTAAGCATCCCAGAAACGACACAGAAAGTCATAAAGTCAAACATAACTTTTAAAAACACCAGTATAGGCTCATAACCTAGGACATGTGACCTAGGACAAGCTGATGGCATAAGATGTAAGTACAACTCCTCCGGTTTCATATGCAGAAAAAATTATTGCGCTAGCTCACGTGGTTGCAGAGCTACCGGGATTTAAAAATAGTTATGCAAAACGGAGCGTGCTGCTCCGACCGGCTTTAAAGGGTTAATGGAGAACAGTAGTTGGTCTTCAGCTCACTGGGATCTGTGGTTTGTGTCACTTTGCTCTCGTCTCGTTCTGCAGCAGAAAGCTCAGCAGAGGAAAACCAACTTCTCCAGATATCTGCCGATCCAGACTCACCGCTCCATAGAAAGGTACGACGCGCTCTTCATCGCCGAGCGCAGACCTGCTGAGTGTGCAGCAGTCAGCCTCAGCAAGTCAGACAGGAAGTGACATCCATGACCATCATTTAAAGATTCTTTAAAAACATCCAAAACGTAACTCGCTGAATGTTTCTGTGCTGCTGAAACTCAGTTATAAAATATTTGTGCTGATCGTTTAAAAAAACAACTTTTATTATAATGTGAGATCATTTCAGCTGAGAAACATTGTTGCTGTGTTGTTACATTAATGTTGGTTATTGTCCAGCCTGATGATTCTCTTCCTGTGCTGCAGCCAGCTGCAGGTGCTTCCTGGTCCTGAGGTCACCTACAGCGACTTCCTGGACGCCATCGACCGCAGAGAGGACACGTTCTACGTGGTCTCGTTCAGACGGGTATGACTGACACACACACACACACACACAC